>NC_046657.1:137530600-137545504 GCF_010883055.1 Belonocnema kinseyi | reverse complement strand
CACCTATAGATATCCTTGTGGCCTCAGATAACTCACGCACTTTTAATCTTCTATCCTTCAACACCATATCGTGGATTTTATTGATGATTTCGGGAGTACTTGTTTCTACGAGCCTTCCTGAACGTGGTTCGTCACTTATTGATGTACGATCACGCTTAAATTCATTTACCCAGTCATAAACCGTTGCTAAGGCAGGGGCAGATGTGCCATCAACTGAGTCCAATTCATTTTTTATCTCATATGGAGTTAAACCCTTTAAATGAAAATGTTTGATTACCGCTCTGAACTCGTTTTTTTCCATTTTTCTTAACGAACATTTTTTTTCAATTGGTTATAAAAACACGTAAACTCAGAAGATGTGGACTGTGACTGCACCATATATCTAGTCGGGAGTGGTGCTGACTGAAACCAGATGATTTGGAGCGATTCGCGCGCCATATGTTGGTCATTCTAAGGACTTATTGAACTACCGTCGTACCTCAGCTATTATTTGGCATATGAAGCATGCTATACTGAAAACTATAATCAGCAGCTAACGATTCATCAAACTAGTTCCTTTCATCACTTGATAAAAAATCTACAAATCCTAAAAAATGTTTTGTCTGCAAAATCGAAGGATTAATCAAAAGAACAATTTTCATGTGAGAAGACTGTGATTTACCTTTATGCATGGAAGACCTTTTTTCTTATCATAATGAAACAAAAATTTGAGTTCATTGTTAAAAAATTATTACATTACTTCTTTTAAAGGGACGATGAATAAAAATTTGATAATTAGAAAGGACCCCGCACTAAATGTATGGGAAAATGGCTTTCGGTGGATTTAGCTGAAACTTTGTAATTTTTTAATGTTACAACTGCCGGATGAAATATCCGTTAAAAAGAATCCAAAAAAATGGACAGTTTTAGCGCTATGCGGCGCTAAGCGCTCAAGATCAGTAAATAAAACAAATTACAACAGATTTTGTTACAAAAGCGATGTCAACATAGAAATCACGGTTCAGATCGTGGTCTGTCATATTTACAGCTACACGATTGACTCATATAGCGTGCTTCTCAAAACGATCTAACGCTAAGCGCCCAAGATTTTAACTTGACTAATTAATCACTTCTTTAAAGGCAAAAATGGTAACCAAATTAACATTAGTAACTAGTGCGCACATACCGATAATAACATTCTACCCTTCGCAAGAGGGTGGAACGCTAAGCGCTCAAGATCAGCGAATAAAACCAATCCTAGTAACTTTAGCGACAAAAGCGATGTCACTATAAGAATCACGCATCAGAAAGTAGTCTTGGAATGGAAGCTTCTAATGTGTCCCCTAAGGGTTTACATTTTTCTTACACCTTCTCTATTCCTTTACACACCCTCCACACACTTACTTGGTGGTGGAAGAGGGACCTACAGTTTAAGGTGGATTCAGAACCACCAAGAGCAACAGCCTTAAGTACTTAGAGAAAACCTTTTTCTCTAGAGGTACCGGTCCCACGACTCTCCGGAGATGAACAACTCCCTTGCTAGGCTAGTTTTCACCGCATGGGCCACCGAGACTCTTCCAGAGTGCGAGGCGGGAATCGAACCCGCAAGCCGAAGGAGTGGGTCCAAAGCCTACGCTTTAGCCCCCACGACCATCGTCCCACTATCATCAGAAAGTAGTCAGTAATATGTTTAGCCAAACCAATGAGTTATATTGCGCGCTTCTCGAAAGGATCAAGCGCTAAGCGCCCAAGATTTGAACTTGACTAAGCAATTACTTTTTTAAAGACAGGAATGGTATCCAAAGGAACATTAGTAACTAGTGCGCATATCGATAATAACAGTGTACCCTTCGCCAGAGGGCCGAACGCTAAGCGCCCATGATCAGCGAATAGAACCAATCCTAGTAGCTTCAGCGACACAAGCGATGTCTGTATACGAAACACGCATCAAGAAGTGGTCAATAACATGTTTAGCCAAACCAATGGCAATATGAGTCAACACCGTTGAGTCATATAGCGCGCTTCTCAGAACGGGCAAACGCTAAGCGCAGATGGTTTGAATTTGACTAAGAAATCACTTTTTCAAAGGCCTCTCATAAAAGAAATGACAGACAAATATACCGTCGCCGATGGAACTAATGAGTGAATGTTGCATGATGAACGACTGTCACTTTTTAAAGCAAAACGCGAACAACTTCAGAATGAGCGACGCAATGAAAGTAGGCCGAGTGACTTAAAAAAAGTTGAAACCTCGGCATTCACTTATTATTATATTAAACAAATATATATATTAAACATATATTAAACAGCATTCACTTATTATTTCCATTGACGATGATATGCTTGTCATTTCTTTTGTGAAAGGTCTCGAGAGCGGATAGTAATTTTATTGGTAAGCTTAGGAAAAAAAATTCCTATCTGTATCCTTCTTTTTGTGTTTAGTTTCTTGTATTTATTTGTTTTATTTTGTTGCTTCTAAATTTTTCTTTCGTTTTATTAATACATTCCTCTGCCTTTCAAGACCATAAGAGCTTGTTTCTCTTATAGTTCAAAAATGGCATTCAGAGTTCGAGTTAATTTCTATGTATGCGATAGAGTTTATCAACCAGGACAAATGGCTCGAATTGATGGAAATAATAATCCTGATAGGCAAAACATTGCAATTTTTAGACGCCTTCAACTTCGAAGACCACCACTTGAAATCGTCGATGAGTGTAGGTTATGTCTCAATTGCAATCAATCGATTCGCAATTAGATAGAGGAGCTCCAACGTGACCCAGGCTGTTTAAGACTGAATGTTCTTACACAAACAGGCAGGCAAACGTGCATGTTCTGTAATGCTGATGTTAACACTCCAAGGCTTTCAATTGAATGTATAGTTAACGCTTTAAATGTCATGGACATTTTCATTCAAGAAGAAACAAGAGCATGCTTAAATCATTTGGATGAACATGGTTTCATCTTAGGCACCTTGCTTCCTGGACTACAAGTGATTAATAGACCGTATAGGATTCCGGGACAGCAGTTACTTCTGTTTTGCAGCAACTTCGTAACGAAGCAAATGTTCATGCGGCCGCGGCGTTTAATAATGTGGATAGTTTCACTGATGAAGAGTTTGAAGCTATTGCTCCTGTAACAAAGGAACAATTTAGAGAATTGTATGCATTTTGTGATCCTATTTCGTAGTTACATAAACATGGTGCCAGATACGTCAGAAAAAAGATCTGCTGACTTTCCTTCGCAAAATGCGTCAAGGCCTTTCTGATGAATTTCTGATTTTTCATTATTCGAGCCGGCAAGCTACAAGCATGGCCATTTCTGCTGTAAGAGAGTCTTTAATGCAGCAATTTGTGCCTGGTAACGTTGGATTTAATGCTATAAGCAGAGAGGAATTCATTGAAAGACACGTGACATCATTCGCCAATGAACTTTATAATCTAAGGGACTTCTTTCGTATTGCTTGTGCCATTATTAATCGATACCCACCTGTTATCGTGCTGCAAGGCGCTACAGCAGAGCTTGCAAGAGAACATATAACGAGAGCTCGTGAGCCAAATATTGTGCAAATTGGAATCGCCTGCATGAACTTCAAGTACCACAATTTCCTCGCGTTACATTGGAAGAAATACGCGACATAACAATTGGCGTGTATCAAGTAGAACATGCCCCATCTTATGTTCAAGACAAGCTGCAACGAGAAGAAGATGAGGAGTTTCAACTAGATACGCGACTTAATAAATCTGGTTTGATCAGAGTACGAGTATTTTCTCGTTTCCTAAATGCGACAAGGTACCAGCTGTGGATAGCGTTCAATGAGATCGATGACATAGGACCAGACAATAACGAAACGCTTCTCGGTTATTACTGTACATGTAAGTCAGGGGCCAGAACTCTTGACACTTGCGCACATATTGCAAGCGTTTTATGATTCCTGGGTTATGCACGTCACCAGCAACACGTAAAGTATCCTCAAACTTCCTTGCTACAAAGGATTCTAGACGCTGCTAATAGAGGTGAACAAGCAAACCCGATTCAAGGACCAGAAATAATTTAATATTTCGCAAAAGCTACTGGGATTGGTTCTATTCGCTGACCGTGGGTGCTTAGCGTTCGGCCCTCTTGCGATGGGTACACTGTTATTATCGAAATGTGCGCACTAGTTACTAATGTTACTTTGGGTACCATTCCTGCCTTTAAAGAAGTGATTAATCAGTCAAGTTAAAATTTTGGGCGCTTAGCATTTGATCGTTTTGAGAAGCGCGCTATATGAGTCAACGGTGTAGGCGAAAATATGACAGAACACAATCTGAACCGTGATTTCTATGTTGACATCGCTTTTGTAACTAAATCTATTGTAATTCGTTCTATTCACTGATCATGAGCGCTTAACATTCGGCACTCTTGAAAACAGTACAATGTAATTATCGGAATGTACGCACTAGTTACTGAAGTTACTTTGGGTACCATTTCTGCCTTTCAAAAAGTAATGAATTAGTCAAGTGAAAATCTTGGGCGCTTAGCGTTTGATTGTTTGGAGAAGCGCGCTATATGAGCCAACGGTGTTGGCGAAAATATGACAGACCACTTATCAGAAGTAAAATTATATCAAATAAAGCTGAAATGGCAAAACATCATTCTAGATTTGTACCGACTATACTATACGGTAGCGAGACATGGACTTTGCCAGATTCTTGCAAATAATATGCGGGAAAACTCTGATGAACGAGCTGAGTAACGAGATAATTCTCAAAGAATGTGGTACAGAAGGGACGCTAGTACACACATGGGACATAAATCGGTTAAGATGGTTCGGGTATGTTGAGAGAAAGCTAAATGAACGACTAACGAAATAAGTGTATCGAGATAAAGTAAATGGCATCGTGCCCAGTGGCAGACGGCGGAAAAAATGGTTAGAATGTGTTAATGAGACCTTTGTTAGAAGAGACATAAGAAGTCACAGAAACATGAGAATCTGCATGAAAAAATGCATGGACATAAAAGAAGCTAGAGAAGTATGCCGAGACAGGAAAGTATGGCGGCAAATAGTTAATAAAAAGAGTGTCAGTAGAGTGAATGCCGCCTGAAACAAAAGACCTTGGCCACTAATGGATCCAAGTGGGGAACCTTACATAACGACTTTGTGAGGATCTTCACTTGGGGTGATTGCTAGAGAGATTGATTAGCAACCTGGGTCAAAGCAGTGTTGTGGAACGAACGTGTTATTTAAATAAATAACTCGAGAATTCTGGATCAATCTAAAAATTTTAATCCTTTAATCACATTACTTCTTACCCCAACGATTGAGTCACGCCTACCCCGAAAGGGAAATGGCTTAATGGTGTGACAATAATAATAATAATAATAATAATAACATCATTTGAACCATATGAACAGAGATGTTATACGCCTTTATTTTTTATCCGCTAAATCTGGGCAAAGTGTGAGAAGAGAACATCATATACTGTTCTTACCGAAATACCCACATCAAGCCACAGAAATAAATAAGCAGAATCTGACAGATTAAAAACGCTTAATATCTGTAAACAGAATGCTTACAGCTGTTGAAATATCTGCTATCAAAACAGAAGTGGAACAGCAGCTTCATATTAATGAATAAGCCTTGGAAGATGTGGTAAACGATGACTTGATTGATATTAAAGGCATAGGTGCTAGGAAAAATGAACATTATGTACCGGATCCATTAGAACCACATCCGGATATTAATAACGATGATGTGGATAGGGAAATACCAGAAAAACTACAGCACCTTTGCATGAATTTTGGTCATACTTTACTAGAGTTTAGATATGTAGAACTAACATTAAGGGATTCTCTGCCCAAAATGAACATCACAAATGATCTGCATGCACTAATAGCACATCTCGACATAAGATTTTACCTAAGTGTTTGAACGTAGCACAAACTGCGTTACAGGTGCAAACTCTTGTATGATGTGCAGCTGTAATAACGGTTAGAACTTTGGGCCGGAAAACTAGGCCTGCAAATGCAGTTTTCGTCCCAACAAGAGATCGAAATCCACCATGAAAGGTCAGGTTGGATATGGATGTCAGCAAGGTAAGGTGCAAATTAGGTCGATTTACTCAATATAAAAAAGTAAATAGAACCAGAAAGCTGACAAACGATATTACTAAAATCATCCACCCTCGGCACATCGAGAAATTAACACCAGCAATATTGAATGAGATTATAGACTCCCAAAGACAGAAACTTGATGTTGCTACTGCAAGTATGCGTCAGCACAAAAAAAAGTAGTGCACGAAGGCAACAAAATCTAAACTTGCAGACAGATAAAAGAAGATTCTATCGTGAACTAAAACTAAAGCCAAATAACCAGCAAGACACAGAAGTCTCTCAATTGGAAGATGTAACTAACTACTGGTCGGATATTCGGAGAAAAATGAACAGATGCAATTTGCACACTGCGTTATTCAAACTGGAGAAAGCAAGGGCAAGCAATAGCCCTGAAATACAACTGACAAATATCACAGCCTTAGATGTTTCAGCGGACTTGGAAAGGGCAAGTAATTGGAAAGCTCCAGGTCCGGACATGATGCACAACTTTTTGTGCAAGTATCTGACGAGTGTGCATATTGCTTTGGCAAGGTGTTTTTAGAAGATCATTGAAAACCCAGATCTGATGTCAGGTTTTATGCTCCAGGTTATTACGTATACGTTACCAAAAAAATCAAACGCTGAAAATCCATCTGACTTTCGACCGATAGCCTCTCTTCCCACAATTTTTAAATGTCTTACAGCTATCATTGCAGATAAGGTATATTCTCATTGGGACGAGAATGACATTCTTACAGAAAAACAAAAAGGATGTCGTAAAAACTCGCGAGGCTACAAAGATCTAGTCACTATAGACGCTTTTGTCATGACTCAAGCTCGTAAGCATCAAAGGAACTCACACGTGACATACCTATTTGCTATAAGTCTTAAAACTTTACAAAATCTGTCCATGCATTAATGATTTTCTTAGCCATGCAATGAGGCTCTGGGGTACAAGAATCAAGTATTTTTATCATGGACAACTAAGGATAACTAGATCAATACGCTTTACGACGGGTATATTTTAGGGAAACTCCTTCAGCGCATTTCGATTGTGTTTAGCGTTGAATCCATTGAGCAAAACACTAAAGAGCAAGTCTCATGGGTTCAGAATTCATGATAATGAGGATGGTCATCAAGTGACCCATCTTCTTTACATAGATGACCTGAAGCTGTACGCTAGTTCAGCCCAGAAACTGCAGAAAGTAATCGATGTGACAAAGTAGTTTTCCAATGATATCCACATGGAGTTTGGACTTGATAAATGTAGAACAGTACATTTAATGAGAAAGGGAATTAGGGACCGCAGAGTTAGAGAAAGAGTTCGAAAATGACATCGAGGCCATGGCTGTAGGCGGATTATATAAATATGTGAGTATTCTTGAATCTAAGGGTATTCAGCACACAATAGTTAATACAAGCCGCAGGACTGCCTTCACTACGAGACTCAGATTGATTATGAAGAGTTCTCTCAAGTCGGCAAACAAAATCAGGGTAATCAGCACATATGCTAACCCTGTCGTCACGTACTCCTTTGGGCTCATAAAATGGTCTAACACCGACCTTGAAAAGTTAAACAGAATTACTCGCGTAGAAATGACGAAGCACCTAATGCACCACAAAAATTCAGCAATTGAAGTGGTAGTTCCACCACGAGATTTGGGGGATGGGGGCGTTGTAAATGTTAAAAAACTGTGTGAGTCACAAGTTATACAGTTGCGAGACTATTTTAACAGCAAACGAAATATTGCGCTTTACAGTAGCATCTGTAAAGCAGATCTTGTCTATACGCCCTTAAATTTGTCCTCAGGTGGGGCCTTGAATAGTAGGACAGAAACCATAGAAGAATTAGAAATACAATGGAGGCAGAAAGCCATCCATGGCGAGCTCCCCAAAACGTTAGATCAAAATGAAGTAGATAGTGAGGCATAAAATATTTGGCTAAGAAAGGGTGTTCTATATCCAGATACGAAAGGGCTCGTCATTGCGATACAGGACAAGGTTGTCAGCGCCAGGAATGATCGCAAATATGTGTTAAATCAGGACGGGGTTGACCGGTGCCGATTATGTGAAGATACAAACGAATCCATCGAGCACATTATTAATGGCTGTCGCGTGATGGCCTATAGATAATACACGCACATAAATTGTGATGTAGCGGGCATTATACATGAACAACTTCTCCTAAGCCTAGGACTCTTAAAAGAATGGATGTGATAAAAAAAAGGTAGAAGTGTCTACATCATGAGCATTGTTTGTCGGCTTAACCGAAATTTGCAGTCAACCTATACAACCGAGATCCACAAGTATAGCAAGTTACGGCATGAGTAAAGACCATATGGAGGAATATGAATCATGCATCTATTCAGCTCATTGTGATTTCGGCTACAGGCAATATGCACGCAAGATGCACTGAACATCTTGAACATTTAGTAGTCAGTAAGGTATTTACAGCAGCTCAGAAGGTACTTTTATTAAACACCTGTCGCAATATAAAAAACTTTCCTGACCATCAGGAAGTGAGCGACTAAAAACCCCTTGAGTGGCAGATGCTAGCTCTAAGAAAGCATCCAGATGTAACTGTTGTCACCTCCTACGCTCGTGGCCGCCCATAATTGTATACCTACAGCATTGTCGCAAGAGGTTTCAAGCATCGTATTAAATTAGTAGAATTATCTTATAACTTCCTAATCTCATCAGTCACTTGAGTTAGTCCATGGCTATGATGTATAACCGGGTTTACCCGAGTAAAAGTTTATTAAATTCAATATTGGAGATAGTCAAAAGATCTTTCAGAAACATAAATTGAATGAAACGTTGTGAAAAAATCGTTTCAAGACACAACGTTACTCTAAATTATACGTAATTTAATAGAATTTTGAACAGCTCTTCCACTCTAAGGTATTTCGTTCAATTTGACGTTCCCTTTTTGACGTTATGTTCCTCATGATGGTTTTCATATCATAAACCGGAGTGTTCATTCGACCAGAATTCTAGATACATAGCTCACCTCTCTCGGAACGTCTGTCCGACCAAAATTCTGGACGAATAGCCTGTCCAAAGAGAACGGCTGTTAGTCCAGAAATTTTGCAAGAATATAATATTTATTTTCATTTAAATTATCGCTGTGTATGCAGATCTGATATTTTTTGCTGGCCTTTAATTTTTTGTTCGAGTAAATTTGAACATCAAGGAAGCAGTGTTTGGGTTTCATAACTAGGTTGCGTGTTCGATTATCAGCACCTGCACTATTTTTCTTATTTTTTTAGTTATTGAAATATTTTTAAATATAATTTTTTCAATCACTGTTACTTTGAGTAACAGTAAAAAATACTTTGCAGCGACTGGTCAGAAAAGAGTGATTCGTGATATCTCTAACCCCTTGACCAGCTCCCTCTTTACAAAATTACGTTTCAGCAACTTGTCCCAGAAGAGTGACTGTTCAAATCACAAACCCCTTTTCTAGCTCCACCTTTAGAAAAATACGTTTTAGCGACTGATCACAGAAGAGTGATTGGTTACACCTCGAACCCCTTTTCCAGCTCCCTATTTTCAAAATTAAGTTTGAGAAACTGGTCACAGAAGATTTATTGGTCCTTATTGGCCCCTTTTCCAACTCTAAATTTAAAAAAATACGTTTTCGCGACTGGTCACAGAAGATGAATTGGTCACATCTCGAACCTCTTTTCCAGCGTCCCCTCTAAAAAAATACGCTTAAGCTGCTGGTCACAGAAGAGTGATTGGCCACATCTCGAACCTCTTTTCCAGCTCCCTCTTCAAAAAGAACATGTTATAGCAATTGTTTACGGAAGAGTGATTAATCACATATTAAACCCCTTTTCAGCTCCTCCTATACAAAAATAAGTTTTAGCAACTGATTCACAAAGAATGATTAGTCGCATGTCGAACCCCTTTGGCGGCTCTCTTCTAAAAGAAATTAGTTATAGCGACTGGTTACAGAAGAGTGATTGGTCACATATTGAACAACGTTTCTAGCTCCCCTTTTACAAAAAATACGTTTTAGCGAATGGTCACAGAAGAGTTATTGGTCCAATTTTGAACACATTTTCCAGTTCCTCCTTTTAAAAAAATAAGTTTTAGCAAATGATCACAAAAGAGTGATTGTTCCAATCTTGTACCCCTTTTACAGCTCCATCTTTAGAATACAAGTCTTATCGGCTGGTCACAGGATAATGATTAGTCAAGTCTCGAAACCCTTTTCAGCTCACCCTATAAACAATCACGTTTTAGCAATTAGTCACAGAAGAGTGATACCTCACACCTTGACCCCTTTTTCAGCTCCCTCTTTAAAGACATACGCTTTACCGAATAGTCATATAAGAGTTCTTGGTCTAATTCCGAACCCCTTTTCCAGCTCCCTCTTTTAAAAAATACGTTAAAGCAATTGGTCACGGACAAGTGATTAGTCACATCCTGAAACTATTTTCCAGCTCTCTCTTTAAAGAAATATATTTCAGCGACTGGTCACAGAAGCATGGAAAAAAACTTTATTATTCTAATAACAAAGAAATAAAGTTATTTTTCACCATAAGTGAATTTGTACCTTATTCTTTATTTTCTCAAAGCTATTCAATTAAATAATGAAATCATCATTTTTGTCAAAATTGTAAAAAAGTGAAGTTTTGTTCCCTACAATTGGTATTATTGTTTGGCCCCGGCGTGCAGATATCTTTCCAGCAGATGTCACAGCATGAAATACTTATGTAACACTGATAAAATTTGACAACCTTCGGTAATTTTTCTTCTGAGCCTTCGGAGTTACTGACAGTAAAAATAACCTTAACTTTCTGAAGATTTAATTAGATTTTATAAAATGATTTGACACAATGTTTTGAATCAGAGTAAGTATTTTTTTGCTTAGAATTTCTGGAAGAATAACCATCAGATGTATGTGGGCTATTCGTCCAGAATTCTGGGCAAATAGCTGTTTCGAGACAGGTGGTCTATTCGTCCAGGATTCTGGACCCCTAGACACAGCCATCATAAACCTGTCACTTTTTATTCAATTTTCAGCACCTTTTTAAAGGTCCTTCAACTTTAATACGGATGCTTTGTTTACAGAATTTCTTAATAATAATGAACTTTTTATTTAAAATGTTCTATCGAGTGGCACTTGTGCCCTTTGGAACAGCTGTAAGATACAGCTCAGTCGCACTTAAACACACCACGTTACGTGAATGAGCACTATTATTGGTTGTTCTCTTTCTGCATGACTCATTTGACATGCTGGGCGAAATTTCTAATAGAATATGTATATTTAGAGGATAAGAATGGTATTTTCCTTGACTTTTATGATGATCACGTACCTGTATGGATGAGCTGAAGCCGATAACAGCATGCTTTGTAGCACAATAAACAGGAAAGTACGGATAAGCATTCAAGCCAACTGTTGAGGCTATATTCACCACCGTTCCACCTTTTCCACCTTTGTGTTTTCCCATGTGATCAATAGCCATCAAAGTTCCTCTCACAAGAGCTTTCTAAAAAAAACTTAATAAAATTGCATGTGCAGAAATTTTGATGCATGATACTTCTGTGTGACCCCGAAAATGTAATTAAAAACTTCTTTTTTATTTCAGTTATCACGGAGAAATTTGGATAATAAGACTTAGTTATTAAAGGTAAGATAATAATACCCAAACCACTGAGATTGTTATATCTGACAACAACAACAATTTTGGGGCTTCACACTTAAGCTAACTTGATGCTTTAGCAGGAAATCTTTGCCGGTCTTAAGGTCCAGGGCGTGTAGGTATTAAAGATACATATTCTTTTCCTGAAGCTTGCAGATATAACTCGATGAGAACCTTGAACGATAATTTCTAAAAACCAACGATAAGAAGAATTTTATAACGAATGAATAAACTACTTTTTTACTTCAAAGAAGGAAGTACCTTCGGATCCATTTGGAACTGGTGTGACCCGTCCTAACAGGACTCACAATTTCATGAGTCGTTAGTGGGGGTGTGTGTAATGGGAGGGGTTTTATGCTGACAAGAGTTCGCCTGAATCTACGAACTTCTTTTCATTAAGATACCCAAAATCAATCATATTTTAGCACTGAGTTGTCCCGGTATATCATTAATCACGGACGCATTTTATAATGCGATCAAGTGATCTTATGCGAGCAGTGTGCCCCGACTTATTGGACAAAGCCTGGTTTTTACTCCATCCTTGACAGACTGAGCTGCAGTTAAGTACACGATAAAAGACCCACAGCTTAAGGTGTGTTCTGAACCACCAGAAGCTCGGTAAAGGTACATAGAAAAATTTCCAGAGGTAACGGCTCAGAGATCGAACCCCTGACCTCTGAGGTGAAGTCCGAGCGTCTAGCCCACTGAGCCATCGAGGCTCATTCTTCTTCTTCTTCTTCTTCTTCTTCTTATTATTATTATTATTATAAAAAACATTTCTGTGTTAAAATGTTGTCACAGGATTACACTGCCCAACATGTCGAAGGCATTTTTGGTTAGAGATGGATTTTTAATTAATAATTTTTGCACGGGCATGTCCCGGTATATTTCATCAGTCACGGACGCATTTTTAGAATGCAATCACGTGATCTGATGAGAGCAGTCTGCCCAGACATATTGGACAAAGCCTGGTTTTACCCCATCATTGACGGACTGGGTTGCAGTCAAGTACACGATGGAGGGACCTACAGCTTCAGGTGGCTTCCGAACCACCAGAACTTCGATAAAGGTACATTGAAAAATTTCTAGAGGCACCGGCTCAGGGATCGAACTTCGGACCTCTGAGGTGAAGTCCGAGTGTCTAACCAACTGAGCCACCGAGGCTAATTAATTATTATCAATTATTAATTATTATTAATTATTATTATTGACTAATTATTAAAAAATATTTCTGTGTGGAAATGTTGTCACATGTTTATACTGCCCAGAATGTCGAAGGCATTTTTATAATGCATTCTTGAATGCATTTTTATAATTCATTCTTGAATGCATTTTTATAATTCATTCTTGAATGCATTTTTATAATGCATTCAAGTGATCTGATGAGAGCAGTCTGCCCAGACATATTGGACAAAGCCTGGTTTTACCCCATCATTGACAGGCTAGGTTGCAATGAAGTACACGATGGGGGGACCTACAGCTTAAGGTGGGTTCCGAACCACCAGAACCTCGATAAAGGTACATTAAAAAATTTCCAGAGGTACCGGCTCAAGGATTAAACGCCGGACCTCTGAGGTGAAGTTATTACACAATCCATTTCCCTTTCGTGGTAGGCGTAACTCATTTGGTGAGGAAGGGAGTAATTTGAGGAAGGTGGTTTAGGATTTTTAGATTAATCTAGAATTCTTATGTTATTTATTTAAATACCACGTTCGTTCTGCAACACTGCTCCGAGCCAGGTTGCTGATCTATCTCTCTGGAATTCACCCCGAGTGAAAAGCCTCACCATGTCATCATGTGAGGTTCCCCACTTCGGTCCATTAGTATCCAAGGTCTTTTGTTTCAAGCGTCATTCACTCTACTGCCACTCTTTTTATTAACTATTTGTCGACATTCTTTTTTATCGTGGCATATATCTCTAGTTTTCATCACGTCCACGCATTTTTTCATGTCAGCTCTCTTGTTTCTGTGGCTCCTTGTGGCTCTTCTAAATTGGGTTTCATTAACAAATTCTAAGAATACTTTCAGCGGTCTGTCTCGGGGTACACTGCTATTTACTTTACCTTAATAGAATTGTTTCTTTATTCGTTCATCTTTCATTCTTTCAACATGTACGATCACTTTAACCTAGTCCTTTCCCATCTGTCAACTATCATCTCATCTGCAGCATATTCTTTGAGGATTTTCTCGCTACTGACTTTTCCCATTAGTATTTTCCCGAATATTATGCGCAGGAATATCGCATTTAAGCTTTATTTGATACATAGTTAAGGCCATGTGACGAGAGGGTCACGTGACCAAACCTGGTCTTCGATTTTTCTTTTCCAACTTACGTCTAAACGAAATGAGGTATCGCTCTGAAAGTTTGAAAAATGAAAGAGGATGTAATAAAGTCCACGTCTCTGCTTTGTTCCGGTGGAAATTTTGAAAAAAATATTTTTTTGAAGAAATACCAGTGGAAGTTTTCTTTCCCAAATTACTTCCACGCGAAATAAGAAAGAAAGTGGCAGAAAACAACAAAAATCGCTCACGCACATTATGCACCAATAATGCAAAAACTAGTGTTTGCACTTGCAATGCAAATAAACATATTTGGTCTGAAATACGTATCAGTCTGGTATCAGCTGTATCAAAGCAGCACACGCGCACAGAGTAGAAAACTTCAAACTTCTAGGAGTCTGTGGGTAAAACAGATTGCATGATTATTATCAGAAAAAATTAAATTTCCATGGACATAGGAAACAAGGGACTAGGCATGTCATTGCGGGGGTGATGAAATGAGGCGGGAGATCCGCCACCTTTTGATGTCCCGCGACAAACATGGTAGCGCCCACATGTTTATATTTTCATGCACAGTTTGTCGGCAGAAATGCTCGTGCGCATAATCAAATGGCACATCGTAAGATGGCGGATCTCTTCACTCATGGAATTCTCCCCTCTCCCGTGTATTCAACCCCGCTCGCCAAGTTAGGATGGCATGCCTAGTCCCGTGTTTCCTATGTCCATGTTAAAAGTCAAACTTCTACTGTAAAACATAAATGTGTCCGTCGATAATCATTATTTACATAAATAAAATTTTTTCTTCCTCCAACTCTTTGCAAGGCCACAAACGATCCTTTAATATTTATTGGCATTTCCCGAAAAAAATTTACGCGTTATTTAAACTTTTATTTTTCAATATGGGTGAAAAAATATTTAT
>NC_046657.1:137503766-137530500 GCF_010883055.1 Belonocnema kinseyi | reverse complement strand
CGCATCGGCCAAAGCTCTCGCTGCATTATACACACAATAATTGATAGCCCAGAGGTCGGATTCACCGGAAAAATGTCTACGAAGCTCGTCATCCATTTCAGCAAGATCTTTAGGCTTGAGAGAAACCTTGGTGTTAATGTTTCTCCGGGTCGTAAAGCATCGCTCTTCATCTATTGGATGCCTGCCCACGGTTGGTCTTAGTGTCGCCTCTCTTTCTTTGTTGTCGGCTTGTTCTAGCTGTGGTGGAGTAGGCGTTTCGCTTACATAGCCCCTTTTACGGAGTAGTTCAGCATGGTTTCGCAGACGTTGCTGCGAAAAGTGCGATTGCTCCGGGTGTTTCTCGCACCACAGAGCATGCAGCCGTGCCATGTAACTCCGTTCACGGGCCACACTCGCATCGTAGCAGTCTAGCAAGTCGTGATTCAGTCGCTTCGTCCACCCAAAGGTCACGAGATCCCGCCGATCCATCGCATTGAATCCATTTTCATTGGCTCCCCCATTCCTTCGGGACCACCCCTGGACAATTGTCCGCGACTGCCTATTTATTTTTGTAACCATATTCAGCAGAAACCCTTGGTACAGGGACCCTCCATCCGCAACCCGAGGACGCGTTCGGTGGCTTTGTCATAGGCCCTTCGGTTTGATTCTAGAGGAGTCAAAACCGAACCTAGGTTTATATATATAGTTTATATGCAGTAGACAAAACAATGATATTTTTCATTTGTTTTATTAATTTTTCTGTGTTAGACAAATAAAAAATATTATTTTTTTGTCCATTATATATGAATTATATATAACTTTTACAGTTGGGGAGGGCGCCGTGTCACGAGAAATAGTAGGGCAAGTCGTTTCTGGTCAGACGCGGACTCGTGCCCGCTAAAGCAGGTCAGACAACTCAGCGGTGCAACTAAAGAAAAATAAAATGTCATATGCATATATTATGCTTTTTTTTACCAAAAGATATTTTCATGCTCAATTAGTTTTTGAGAAAAGAGAGCGGCGCACAGTGGGAAAAATTACCTTTTTGGACAAAAATGGACCGACAGTGCAATTCTCAACGGATTTTGAAGTTTTTTTTTAGGAATGACCGTAAGACTTTCAGGCATAATGAGCACTTGCGCATATTTTATTTCGACTGAACAGAAATTTGTTATGTAACAATCAAGTTACAACTATTTGTTGCTAAACTTTTCCGTGATACCATTTCCTCTAAGACTTTCAAATTCATTAAAAAAGGTCATAAATCAATGTAATAACCAACTAAAAATAATTTTTAGTAGGTAAGAGTAACAATAAAAACGGTTTATAATGTTATAAACAAATTAATGAACAAAATTCATTTTTTCATGATTCGCAATGATTAGCTAATTTTAACCCATAGCTTTTGAAAAAAGTAGGGTTGATTTTTTGTGAAATAAACTAAAAATATTTTGTCAAAGACTCCTTCCTATTATATTTTTCATAGTGACTATAAATTTTAATTTCTTAAAGAATTTTGATAAACAAATGCACATTTGAACCATTCTTTCATGAATAGAATAGATTTTTTGCGGAATCAACTTGATATGTCATGCCGAAGATCATGCATAGCATGTGGCCCTAAAAAGAGTCATTTTCAATTAGGCAATCGCGCTTCAGTAAATAAGAATCGAGCTCACTCCTTGGAGATTGTTATACTCTCAGCAATTTTTGACTCATTTGGCCCTGACAGAGGCCGTTTTTTCGATAGGCATCCGTGCTTCAGTGAGTAACTATCGAATCAAATCTACTTCGTTACATTTTGCTTGTGGATCACTGTTCCAAATGATGTCACATAAGTGCTGAGTTTTTATTCCGTATTCGATATTAAAAAATACTTCGAAGGTTTCCTTCAGTATCTCCTTAGAAACCGTCAGTTTGTTTATGAACTTTTTCTTTAAAACAAAATAAATCAAATAAATCAAACAAAATAAGAAATGACTTGAAGTTGCAGCAGCAACTCCAAGTCGTTTTTGATTTGTTTTCTGCAGAAATGCACAAATGCAGGAAAACAAGTCAACAATGACCGTGTTTCTATGGAGATTTGAAGGAAAACATTCCAAGTATTTTTCAACATGGAATACAGAATAATAAATCAGCACTTATGTGACATCATTTGGAATAGTGATCCATAATGAAAATGTTATAAAGTAGATTTGATTTTGGATAATATTAAGGCTACGGCTTCTTTTGATGAAAATCAGTTAATGGCTCCAAGAACCAGGTTGGTTGACCCTTTTATACCTTTGTATAATAGAAAATAGAAAAGTGTCTGTAGGAAGAAAGCATTTCGAGCATTGTAAAAATTTGAATTTATTTATAAAAATTGTTTAAATAATTATCAGTTTCTGTCATTATTGAAAAATATGGTAACAAATAGTCTTTCGCAAGACATTTCGAATTAATTCCACAAAAAAATGAAGCCCATTAATTAAAAAACCATAAAAATCTGCATTTGTTTATAAAAATTGTTTAAATAATTGAAAATTTTTAGTCAATATGGAAAATGTAACAGCCAAGTATATATGCATATATTTGTATATGTACATGCATATGCATGTATATAAGTATGTTAGACATTTCAAGTTGATTCCGGAAATAAATCAATACTATTGATGAAAAAATGCTTAAAATGTGAATTTGTTTATAATCATTGTTTAAAAAATTGATATTTGTTGGTCAGTATGAGAAATATGATGGCGAAGAATATTTGACAAAGCGTTTTAAGTTGATTCCGCAAAATGGACAATAGGGAGATCACGATTCTAGTATTGTTTGATTTTTCGAAGGATTTTGATATGGTTAATTACAAGTTACTCCTATAAAAGTTGAAATCTCCTAATGTCTCAAACTCTGTCAATAAATGGTTTAAGTCCTGTTTTGAAAATCGGCCCCACAGAATTATTAATAGTAGTGGTGGGCTTTCTGAATGGAGTGCGGTCAAGTGTGGGGTTCCTCAGGGCTCCATTCTGGCACCCCTTCCCTTCAATTTTGCACCTCTGACCTTTGAAGTAAACTTTAACATTGCAGCTACCACAAATATGCTGAAGATTTAAAAATTTACTTATCGGGACTGATTACTTCTCTAAGTAGATTACTTGTTCTAATCCAGGAGGACTATTTTTCGAAACAAACCTCCTGAATATCTATTTAACATCTTTCAATTTGTAGACAAAGACCTTCCAGCCGAGTCTAAGCTTCGTAAAAGACATAAAATCCTGGGGATTCCTTATCACAGAACGTGTGAGCTTCAAAGGTCATTTATAGTAAGAGGTTTGCGTTTATGAAATGAAGTTACTTACGTTATTAGAAATGCACCTTCTCTGTATCACTTGAAGAATCTCTTCTTCAAATATTTGTACGATACTCCTAACCCTACACTTGAAATTACTAACGGGTAAAATCCTTTTTCTGTTTTTGAATATTGCATTTTCAAATTTAGTACTGTTTTCATTACATTTCGTAATTAAAAAAAGAAAATTTTTTTCTTCATTTCGCATATACATAGTTTTTTCTTCTTTATTTTTACCTCAACATATACAAGAGCTACAATTAATCACTAAATGTCAATTACTACGCATTAATCACATAATTAACTCGATACGTATTCTGAGTTTTAATCTATGTGCTTATCTTATTTAGTATATGGATTAAATTATAAGATTAACCAAGTATTCTGCCGAACAGTGCTTGTACAAATTTTTAATGACCTTGTATAATCCTGTTCCTTAGAGGGTTATTTAGCCCTGTAGACTTTTCTTTAATAAATACAAATACAATTAAAAATACTTTAAAAATGTGCATTTGTTTATAAAAATGGTTTAAATAATTCACAATCATTAGCTATTAACTTATTGTAGGCGCACCTCGTTATGTCTGATACTTTATACGAAAGCTATGGGTTAAAATTAGATACTCATTGCGAATCACGAAAAAAGACTTCTTGATTAATTTCTTTATAACATTATTAGCCATTTTCGTTTTTACTTTAATCCACTTATGGTAGAATTATTTTTAATTAGTTATTACATTGATTTATGACCTTTTTTAATGAATTTGATAGTCTTAGAAGAAATGGTATCACGGAAAAGTTTAGCAAAAAAAAGTTGTAAATTAGTTGTAAAATGACTAATTTTTGTTGGATCGAAATAAACTATGCGCAGTTAGATTTTTTTGCTATTTTTTTGCTTTACAATGTACTATGAATAGCTTTTGTAAAATCAACTCTTATTGTACAGAATTACCCCTGTAATGAAAAAAACATTGAAAAAAGTTTTAAAAAAATAACTAGGCTCGATTTTTTTTCTTTACAACGTTATATGAAGAACTTTTTAAAAATCAAGTCTTATTTTCAAAAACAACCCCCGTATTGGTATCCAGATACAAACCTTCATAATGATGCCAAAAATTGTATACATTAACTGTTGGCATTTTTGTGCTCTTGATTTCTATGCTTTTGATTTGTCTGCTCTGTCTTTTTTCTCCAATTTCATATCAATCGCTTTGGTAAAATTAACCCTTATATAAGATAAGCAACACCCTGTAATAAAAACGCGTATTGAAAAAAAAATCGATATCTACATAGATAGAACTTACTTATATAATAGTAATATGGTACTTTCAGGCCTAATTTTTTCTCACCCCTAATCGTTACAAAAATGACCCCTGTAATGTAGATTATTCTCCAGTCGTGTATATTCAAAAAATATAATCTACCTTTCTCGATGCATCTTTTAATGCCTTTAAACAAATTCCAGGACAACAATTCTTAAAGAAAAAATCCATTTTCATATAAGGAACAATATAAACTTTCAAAACGATTGCAAATTTGTTGAGAGCAGACTTTTTCTTAAATATTTTTTTTTCAAATAGTTATTAAAACTATTTTTAAAGATGAGTTAAATTAATTTTAAAATCCTAAAAAGCACTCGTGTAACTAGGGATGCTGGGAATCTACATGTATGTTGTAAAATACATTTGAACTTTTATCTGTGTAATAACCTATGAGAACCATTTTCCCAAATTACATTCACAAAAAAATGCCTCCTGTTCTGTACATAATTCTCACATAATACCAAGTCGCCGATTTATTATCTCCTTGAAATGCAGGGTTGTGGCGTTTCTGCTAAAAACTGCGGGGGTTCTTTTTTAACGATTAAGGGTGAACAATAATTTTGCTTCTCAGTTATACTGTAAAAATACAGTGTTGATATTTCTTAAGTATTTTCCATCTTAATGGCTCTTTTGTAAATACATTTTTGCAGCACAGCGGATTGCTTATAAAAATAAGGGTTAATTTTACAAAATTTTTTGATATCACATTAAAAAGTAAAAAAATAGCAAAATAATATAGCCTAGTCATTTTTTAAATACTTTTTTCATACTTTTTTCATTTAAGGGGGTAATTTTTTAATAAGGGTTGATTTTACAAAAGCGATTCATAGCACATTGTAAAGCAACGAAATTTAAAAAAAATTACAACTAGTCTTTTTTTAAATTTAATGATTTTTGTGAAGGCGCCGCATGATGACAGCAAGTTAGCGTTACTCTCTTAGATTTCTCGAAAAATAATAGAGCAGAATTATAGATAGATGCAAAAAACTTCTTTCGTATTTCCATAAATTTAATTTTTTTTATTTTCAATATAATTTTTACTGTTCAAACTAAAAATACGCAGCTTAAGGTTTCTAAGCAATTTTGTAGGTATATTTTAAACGAAAAATTTTGTTTTAATAAAATTTTATTGCAGCTTGGGTCCTTCTTCCAAACAGATAATTTTTTTTATTTCAAAAATATTTTTATAGCAAGAGTTTATGACAAATTTACTTTTTTAGGATTTTCAAACAATTTTATATGCAAATAATTTATCATTCAATTTAAGAAGTGTTTAGTTTATTAGAAAAATGTATCCGTTTAATTCCTAATGTTTCTAGCGTAACATTACTTCAAATTATTCGCAGCTCGTTTTCTATCACTTCAAATGGAAACAATTTCCAGCTTTAGAGTTCGAATTTTTAGATTTTATTTACCGTATAAAAATGTATGCGAGCTGGGAGATGACCGTGAATTTTTGTATGTGATTTAAACGGCTTCCCTGTGCTTGGGCATTTTGTGTGAAATTATAGTTAATAATAAGTTCTTCGCAATTTTTAATAATAATGATATGATTATTGTCTAAACTTACTATAATAAATACGAAAGTTGCATATAAATTAGGTTGAGCTGAATCATCTATATGGTGTGGGTATAAAAATCTATTTTTCTCCGTGTAAACTTACGTGCTTACAAGATTTCACTTACCAAATTCAGATCGATCATGAACTCCCAGCGACTGTCATTCATAATACCAGCATTATTGATCAATATGTCCAAGTCTTTGCAAGCATCAAGAACCTCTTTGAAGGTCACTGATACAAAAAGTTACCTTTCATAAAATTATTGCAGAGGAAAAAATGCTGAACATGCACAATTCAAATTATTCCATCAATATAATGTTCCGATTTGCTAATTAGTATCAATTAAATAGGGATCAAATATGTTATTTTTCAGAAGACATTGGGTTATAATAATTTTTCTGAACTGCAAAAAAAAATTGTCTATGAAGTCGTGTATATTTCAATTTTGTGCTTTGTTATTCCGAAAACCCCAATTTTTGCTGTAAGCCTCTATAAATTTTGATTTATTCTAGATATTTGTTTACTTTCTGTCACTCCTTTTTCTTGCTTAAATATTCCTCATCTCAGTCGGAAATTAAATTCTTTGGTTACAAATTAATTTTTTTAGCTGACAAATCGACTGCTCTGTATTTGGTTGAAAATTCATCTATAGTTGGAATTTGACTTCTAAGCTTGAGAATTCTTTGTGGTAGAATATTAATTTTCTTGCTTAAGAATTGATCTGTTTGCTTGACAATTTTTTTTTGTTACAAATTTCGCTTCTTAGCGGAAAATTGATCTTCTTCAGTTAAAAATGGATTTTTTTTAATTCGTCTTTCGTAGTAAAATATTAATCTTCTGGTCGAAAATTCCATTTTTTAGTTAAAGATTCCTCATTTTAGTTTAAAATTATTTTTTTTCATTCAAAATTTAACTATATTCTAAAAAACTATTTTTTTTTTGAGAATTAATTTCTTAAACTAAAATAAAAATGCATCTTTTTGATAATAAATTAATCTTCTTAGTTGAAAATTCATTTTTTTGATGAACATTCCTTATTTCTTTGGTTAAAAATCAGTTTTCTAAACTGAACATTTAACTGATCTGTGTTTGGTTGAACATTTATCTTCTTTAGTTGGAATTTGTCTTTTTTGGTTAAAAATACTTTGTGGTAGAATATTAAGCGTCCTGATGAAAAATTAGTCTTTTGGTTGACCCAGAAAACAGTTTATTTGAATCAAAGAAATATTTCTTATTTATTTTGATTTATTTTATTATTAATTATTTTATTTATTTTTGTAGTGAATGTTTCTCCTTTTTGTTTTATTACAGGTTCACGTGCCATGGATTACCAATGCACTTACAAAGATATTTTTGTAATTTTTCAAGATCATTTTCAATCGAGTTTAGATGCGCAACCACCGATTTTGGAGGAGTATGTACTTTGACTTATTATTTTTTAATTCGAGTTGTGAGGATAGACAATTTAATGTTATTTTTCTGAATTCTTGAAAATCTTTTGCACGAAGAAAATACTGGGTTTAGAGGTTAGCGAAACGCGTAGCGCGGAAGAATTAGCTTTATCTATCAGAATAATACTTTCTTCTGAATGTAAAAACAATGCTGCCGTGATTATAACAGATATAAAAACGAAATCTCCTTCAAGAGCTGCGAAATACCGAGCTGCATATACATTTTCGATGGAACTACGGCCAACTGAGATATCCGGAGATAAAGCACTGGTAGATTTTGTAGATGCAAAATTAACAAAACAACAGTATAAGGACATCAGAAGCTCTTTAAGGGGGAAAAATGTTATGATATAATTTTAAAGTACAAACAGACGTAATTAACTCTTTGCACCCCGATGTATCCAAAAGCCCACGATTTTGGTAAATAGGATTGTGATGAAACTTCCGGACACAGCAAATACAAACATAACTTCACGGACGAAGACATTTCCTTTGCTAGCGTATTTTTAACGGCTTTCGTTCCATTGCAAATTTTAGGGTCAGATAATTTAAACCAGAAATTAGTTATTTGGAAAAATCCCAGGCTCTCAGCACCTCATTATTGTCGCCCAAATACAATTTAATTTTCGAAAGAAACTGCGTCATTGACGGTCTCAGAATAACAGTACATTTGTAATCTGATCCAGTCGCTTATTCTTTTTACGACCATTATTGATGGGAAGGAAGTTACAGTTTAATTTGAACTTTTTTACTATGATTGACGATTAAGTTTTTTACCCCGTGACAGACACAAAGTCAACAATGCGTTGCTACATATGCAATTTCATATCATCAAAATGTAATGACATAAACCTAATGAAAACTATAGACTTAGAGAGAATCGAACTTGACCTTAGATTATCAACGCTGCATGTTTGAATCAATTGTTTTCAGTGCTTCTTGCGCATTGGCTACAAAATCGGTGTTGGGAATTGGCAATCTCGAAAATATGATGAAAAATTATTAACTGCTGAGGAAGCAAAATATTCAAGCCGCATTTAAGAAAGAGTTGGGTCTCATTCTTGATAAACCGAAACAAGGGTTTGGTAGCAGCCACGACGGAAACACTGCGAGACGTTTTTTCGAAAACAGTCAAGATTCAGCCAAAATTTTGGGTGTAGACGAGAGCATTTTAAAGGTTCTATGCAATATTGAAAGTTATTTCAAGTGGGTTTACCGTGAATGTGTCTGAGTTTAAACAATATTGTCTTCAAACCGTTGAAATTTTCGTAACTTTGTATCCTTGGTACTACATGCTAATTACGGCTCATCAAATTTTGATTCACGGCCCTTTGATAATTGAATGTTTCCCACTTCCTATTGGACAAATGTCGGAATACGCACAAGAAGCCCGTAGTAAAGACATTAAAAAATATTGAGAATTTTTAGCTCCAGAAAAATCAAGCACAGTGACCATGCAAGACATTTTCAATCGACTCGTCTTAACTTCAGATCCGTACATTTCGAGCATGGGCAAGAAATATGAGAAAAAAGCAAAAAGTTTATCACCAGAATTCTCGCAATTGTTGCTTTTTTCTGATGGTTCCTGTGATCAGTATGGTTTAAAGGAACCGATCGAATGCTCTTCTGCCGTATCAGAATAAGCAACTTCTTACGTCGAAGTTGATGCAAATTTTGATTAAAGATATATTACATTCATATCGTTTGTATTTTCATTCTATACAGTAATAAAATTCGTATTAAATCCATCATATCTATTTTTTTTCAAAATTGTCTTAAATTTTTCCTTCACTTTAAGTCATCTATTCTCATTTTTCTAAATTCTTATTTAAAATTTTGAATTCACAATTATCAAAACATACAAATATTAATTCCTAATGATAAATGTTGCTTATGATTATTGTACATTTTTAATAAGTCACTTCAAAACCGTAAATTTAAAGATTTCCAGTAAAATTGGATGCATTTTACAAAAAAATTAAAACTTTTGGTCCGCCATTTTGTTTTTTTCAAAATTTCGATTACCAATTTCCAACTTCAAAACGTAAGCCCACTGTGCGATGGCTTGATTTACCATCCCACATCTAGGCTCGTTTTCCAAGTTCATAAATTCAGTCTTCTACGCCTTTTGTCTTTAAATTAACTATCGTGGTCTAATTTGTGACTATTGCATTCATCAGGTATTTTAGTCAGTGTCTCAGTTACAAAAAACTGTCTTTTTCTTGTTTACGATAGTGTTATTCACTCAAAAACAATTGAATTTCTATCAGATGACACTGTACATTTCTGAAGTATCCCTGACGAGCCAGAAAAAGCACGTTTTAAAAATAGGGACCTCAAACTTTAAAAAACTGCTTGACCTTCAATCGGGGGCGTGGACAATAGTCTACCGCCCGCGCCTGTGGTAGAAAAATGAGTACATCAAGGTCACGGGTGTTCAGAAGCTTGGGAGGGGCTATTTTGATATGCTTAGTACAGCAAAGTTATGATACTTGATTACCCAACTTTCATGATGATGTTTATTCTATATCCATTTTATATTTTGTTCGGTTTTTATTAAATGTTTCCATTGTTTATATGTTTTTTGGCGATTCTATTATAAATATCCCCGATTACAAAGGTTTATGATGACATATGAACTGTAAAATAAGTGAAAATTAGATGGCGTTAGGTTACTGCCTTGTGCTCCATAGTGATAAAAAAGGCGCACTCACATGAAGGCTAGACTGTTGATTCGGGTATACAACTTACTTGTAACTATAGGTTGTATTTATATATTCTAAATATTTTTATATTACTATTGATCGTATCAAAAGACAAAAATCACTTATTAATAACCATCGTCTTTGAAAAATGTTTAACTACTGTTCATAACAATAAAATGACGATTAAAATTAATGAAAAATAATCTATGAATTCGCGGTTTACCAATTTCTATTAATCGAATGCATATGAATGAAACTTTTTTTTTGTAATTCTTTGAAGTCAGTTAAAAATTGAAGCCTTAATCGTATGTATTTGAAACTTCTTATAAACTTTACCATACTGTACCCAATATAAGGGAAGCAATTCTTTTGAAAACTCAAGCACTGACCAACTACATGGGGCACTTTCTAACGCAACGTTTCCATCTTTTAATCAAAAACGGAACATGTCACATTTTTGCGAAGTAAAGTTTATAAAACATGAAATATATTCTAAACAACATTTTCAAATCAAGTATTCTATGCTTTGTTTCTAAATTAAATATCTTACGTTCAAAATCCTTTGCTTTCGATACATCACAAACGAGAAAGACTGCTCGACTTTTGCCAAACTCTGCCTCAAGTTTCGTCACTGCTACGTCGCCTTCGGAATTAGGTAAATCCATTATATAAACGCACTAAAACAAAATGTTACAATTATCACATATGCTAAATTAGATTCGAAAAATAGAGACTATAATCATGAACATAGTAATCTCCTTATATTATAGAATTCATACAGTAGAGTAAACTTATATGTCCTTTCGTATGTTAGAAGTTCGTAGTATATTATGTACCGAGAAGTAAAACAGTCTCTTTACTCCTTAGTACATGCGATACTTTATATAACAAATATGTGGTTCACACGTTTATCACATCGTTAATTTCAGGACACATTGATGTGTTCCATATTCATAGCAAAGACGACAGTGAATGTGCATATGCTGAGAGATATTACCATACTTTGCCCCACGCCGCACATGCGCATTCACTATCCAGTCCTCTTGTCATATAAATGGCTACTTTTAGAACTAAAAAGACGCTGATAAAACGCGGACTCATGCCTGAGTTACATCAAATGTGCAAAAAGTATCTTCAAATCACACTACCTTTCATAAACGAATCGAACCGAAAGATCTACGACAAAACAACCGGACACGTACTCGAGTTGCCGAGAGTTTCTGCTGAATATTGCTAGAATAAATAATAAGCTGTCGTGTACAATTGTCCAGAGGTGATCCAGAAGGAATAACTCCCAAGGAGAGGCATTACAACAACAAGCCGAAAGCTGAATCCCACCTGGTTAAGGTGGCTTGAACGGTGACTCAGGGATACAAGACAACCTCTCAGATTATGCGGCCTTATCCTTGCATGCGGGGATCTACAAAAATTGGCGAAACTCAGAATAACTGAGATGGAACGACGACTGCTAAACTGATACGATGCCAGCATTACCCCTGTCTTGGCGAAATCAAGGCTTCCACTTCTTTAAAAAGGGATATGTACGCGGAGCGCTCACCAACCGCTGTATGAACGAGCCACAGCCGTGTCTGAAATGGATACATCACTGCGTAAGGATATTTCGATGGGGTGGGCAAGACAGAATGCTTCCCGTGTGCAATATGTAATTAATTTAATAAAATCTGGTAATTCGTTCACGGGCTGGACTCGAAAGTTGTCCCAAGAACTAAAAATCTATAATAACACACTGCACAAGTCAAGAATGATGTCAACCTAGCAGCATATTGTTGACAAAATACGGGTATTATTTGACTCAAGGAGAAGAACACAAAAGTGGAAAAGATGGGTCAGAGAGAATCAAAAGTTGATCGCAGACCCAACTTGCCTCTTCAACGATCTCCCTGTTTCTGTCCAAAATGCACACAAGTCCAACGAGGTAGAGTCTTTTTGGACTTCTGCAAAGACGCAGCAGCTGACCAGCGCATCCTGTCAGTGGCCTTAAAGTTCCTGCACGCATATTGAGATGCATATAGACTGATGCCCCTCTCAAAAACTATATTTACTATCTCATCAAGAAATTAGCGTGTAACAACAAAACAACGTCACCTTCCGAAGGGCAATTTTTCAGAGCGATACAAGGAGCCATCTTCTCTTTCGTATCAAACTTCTGCCTCTATATCTCGTACTACGCAATTCTCCTAGATACCTCGGCAGCGACTCTTATTATCGCAAGAATAAAGTTGCTAATATAATTTTAATGGGTGACCTGAAGGTCTATGCTTCTGAACTAAGCAAACTTCAACTCAACATGGACTTTGTATTGGAAAAGTGTGCAATGATTAATTTGAGAAAGAAAAAATTACGGACGTTCCCGTGGACACTGTGCAATATCAGAGAATGAGTCTCTCTGAAGCAAACATAAACATCTTCTTCGGCAGTTTTAGTCTTCAAATCTTTCGACGTTTAAAAGATATCTGCAATTAACATGGTTGCTGTTCCAGTGCTACTCTGCTCGTTTGGGATTATTCAACCGACGGAGACAAAGCTTACGCCCCTTAATATCGACACGCGTAAGATCATGCATATGTATAAGAGCTTACATGTCAACTCGTTTGTTCCGCAATTATAGATCTCACGCCTTTAAGGCGGACGCGGATTTCTGAATCTACAATGTCTTCATAACGGAATTGTTCTAAATATAGATTATAATTTAGAAATGGCGGAGATCCGTTCCTAAAAATGGCCAGGAAACACAAGGTGTTTGGCAAAGGAGAGTTACTTTATAAAGCTGTGAAGCAGGCGGCCTAGATCAGCGGCCTGAATTCTAACATCTCAATCGAGGAAAGAGCATAAATGTATTCTGATGCATCACTACTAAAAGCCGAAGTAAAGAAAGAAGAGGTAAACAAATTCTGCTGTAAGCTACGCGTCAAGAAAATGCAAGGAAACTTTTACAGAAATGTAGAAGATCAGTCTTTGTTGAAGGAGCAAACTTTTGCTGTTCTCAGTTCATCAGGACTTAATTCAGGTACAGAGGGTTTCATTCTCACATGGCACGATGATGTCGTTGACACCTTAGTCTACGTGACCAACTTTTACGTCAAGAATTTTCCAGACAGTCGATTATCCTCGGCTCCGTCTGGTTGAAACTTCACCGTCAAAGTAATAAAAAGAAGGAGATGTATCAAGACCTTATAAGGGAGCTGCAACGAGTATGTGCAAAATATTTTGCTAAAGTAATTAAACATGTGATCGGTGCTTTTAGAGAGGCGAAGCTATCTATAGTTTGTAACCTTAAAGCAACACGCGCACGCAAAAAATATGCCAAGGCACTTGCGGGATAGATTCAGAAAGCTATCGTCCTTAGGTCGCTTCGTGTTCTCAAGACAAACGAGTTCACACTGCGGTTCTACTGGAATCCGGCCTCACTTTCATAGATTACAGTTGCTCTGAGTGGTATAATGCGGTGGTTGTTCAAACTTTTTTAAAAATTATGTACCGATTATATAATCTAACGTGTTCAAATTGAAATAGATACAAATTCCCTATTGTTCAGTTAAACTTAATCAATAAATTGAAACTATCTTTTAGTGAAAGTGGAAGTATTTAATACACACATACCATCTTGCCAACTGACAGGGTCGTTTGTGGATTAAGGTTCGTAAAGAAGTTTAAGTTGAGTTGCTCTAAATAGGGAATCAAGTTTATTTTGTTAAGGGTTTTCGAGAGCAAGCTTAAGTTTTAAACTCTGAACAAAATTCAAAACTAAACTTCAATCCGATTTAATTTAATATAAAACAGTTTAACATTCTGTACTTTCAAACTACGCTAGTAAAAGAAATTTTCTACGTCCTCATTCAATGCGACATATCATTTTTCAGTATCCTTGAACTTTGGACCCAAAGCTTCCCTACATGTGTTGCCGGCAGCAGTGGTTTATTAGTTATTTGGAACTTTATTTCGTAAAAAAAAGTTTGTTAACATTTTTTTGAGGTTCAAGCGAAAATGTATATACAATGGAGATTTTAAATGTTACTTCTTTTTGCAATAGCTTCAACGGCTTATGAAGTAACCTACAAAATATGTTTGAACTGTTGAAGCAAATGTAATGAAAATTGAATGTGCTTTACATTATTAAGGCTTCTGAGATATTGACTTCAGATTCATTCTTAGCGCTCTAAGAAATGTTAGGGTAAGTAATTTTGCATATTTTTAAGTATATAGGCTGATGTGTTACTTATCTTTGACCCATTCAAAGACAGGGTAAGTTTTGTTTATTTATTAATCCGACTGTCCTAGACAAATTACAGGATAAGTTACCTTAGGAATTAAGTGTATATATTAACTTATAATTTATAAAATAGCTTTTCTACTGTCTAACGGTTCTATACGCAAACTGAGCCGATCTAAGGTATCAAACACAGTGAATGCAATTATTCTCCTACTTTTCAACACTAACCATTCTGATTTGTTTCTTTTTGATTCAAATATATTTTCATGTACAATTTTGGAGCCTCTTCAGTTTTATTCAGGCATCAGCCTTTTGAAAATAACTTGCTTTAAAGTCGAAAACTGTCAGTACAGTCTGTTTTGACTAGACCAAAACTTTATTTTGCCGGGTTTGTCTTAATAGGTCGCCTTTGCACAAAGAGAATGATAATAACTCATACGTATTACGACAGCTTAGCGTATAATCTTCGATTTTTTGAATTTAATAAATTAATGGTGAAGTTGAATTCTTAAAATAATTAATTAATTTGTATTGTATCGTATTTTACTTCTCTACCTTTTACGGGTTTGAGCGTTCCATTTCCTTTAAATCTTTTACAATTTAAATTAACTACAATGCTAATCCTTAACTTAACCTATAATCTGATCCATACCGAGATATCATAACGGTAGGATGCAAGCGCACGCGACACGATTTGATGGTACTTGACCAAAAATGAAAACAATAAAAAGCTAAGAGAGAAGATAGCGCTAGAAAGTTGCTCGCGAAATCGAGCAAGAGGAAGCTAGAAGTTGGCTAAAACTAAAAGGTGCTCGCTTGCTTCATCAAATCATGAAAGCTCTATCTGGGGCGAGTAAAGCATGATGGAGCCATTTCTCGCTTATAACCTAAACACGAGAAGTGGCACCTTCATGCTTTGCTCGCCCGAGATAGAGCTATCATGATTCAATGAAGCGAGCGAGCACCTTTTAGTTTTAGCCAACTTCTAGCTTCTTCTTGCTCAATTTCGGGAGCAAGACTTTCTAGCGCTAACTTTTTGGTTAGCTTTTTGTTGTTTATATTTTTGGTTTAGTATTATCTGGTCGATGGCGTGCGTTGGCATCCTATCTTTAGGACGCCTCAATATAACTATATCTGCCATGCTCTTTCCTCCTTCCTCTTTTCATGTATACCTCTCCAACACGTGCCCCCAACATTCCCTTTCATAATTACATCCCCTACATATTTGTATTTCTTCACTCAACCAATATTTTCAATTAATCATGCCTTCCCCACTCTGTAATGTACCATCCTGGACCATTTGAAGTGTTTTTTAACTTTCATAAATATTCTGGCATTTCTTCCATATTAATCAATCTACACCATTTTATGTATTTTAAATCTATAATCTTCTTCCACCTTTCCTCTTCCTGCACTTTCCTAATTTTTTTCTCTATTTCCTACCAATCTCTCCCCTTTTTGCCCATTTTCTATTCCCTTCTAACTTGACATATCTTCTTCTCCCATCTTGAATGTCCTGTGTTTCCTCTCCTCTCTCTATTCAGTATTACGTGCAGGCACACTTGAGAAACTTTGTCACCCTCACCACTTTTAAGTTTCTCCTTGAAATAAGAGACCCTTTTCCTTTGGCTTATCACCAATTTCTCTCTCCCTTTTTCTCTCTCAGCATATAACCTGGGCCGATCCAGCTCACTGCTATAACTTATCGCAGAAATAGCTCTTGCATCTTTTCTACCTTTTCGTACTTCCTCCACCCTCAAATGACCATCCCATAATGGTCATTTTCCAATCCTCGTCCAATCTTCTTTTTGCTATCCCCACACTTGACCCATCACCTTACTAGCACTTTCCCTCCTTTTTTCACCTGTAGATCATTTTTAGCTGCTGCTCGAACCAGAATCTTAAATAGCAACATTCCTTTACCGTTCCCACAATTTTCCCATTCATCTTTCATCCATACTTTACTTCCTTCTTTTCTTTTCTGAAACATACTATCTTTGTTTTCATCACAGTAACTGCCATGCCTTTCTCACTCGCATACTATTCGAATCCTTTCATCAGCAAGTTCATTTCACTTTCATTTTTGGACAAAAACATTACATCATCTGCGTACGCTAACGTGTCTATCCACTTATTTCCTAGTAATGTACCCCCTTTCTCTTTCTTTTCCATTTTCTTGTGTACGTCTGCTAACAATATGCTAAATAACAACGAGCTTAGCAGGCACAGTTGCCCGAGACCCTTCCCTCTCCAGAACTCCTCTCATTCTTGTTCCCCGATCTTTCCCGTGTCTTCGTCTCCGTGAAGACCTCTTTTATTCTATCAAATCTTCGTCCACCTTCCTTCCCTTTATTGCCTTTCAAAAAACTTTCCTGTACATCGGGTCGAAAGCTTCCTTAAAATCTACGAAAAGAAATGCTATTTGATTATGCGGAATACTTTCTCTCTCTTCCATCTTTTCTTCTAATCTCTTCCTGAGCACCTCCGCATATATTTTATATTTTACTGGCATGACTGTTATTCCTGTATAATTTTCCACTTTTCCGCCACATCCTTTCTTTAATAAAGGACTTACGTTTTTAAAATCTCAATTGCTTGATTTACCTACTCTCCAGTCACGTCATGCCCATCTTCCATGTCTCCCTTTTTGATCTTTCTACCTTCCCCCTTCACCGTGCTACCCACCCCTGCTAGCAATTTCTGAAAATATACCGTCGATTTATCCATACTCATCTCTTCATTGAGTCCTTTTCATGCACTCCTTTCTCTATTAATCTCCATCCATTCTCTTCTTTCCTTTATTACGTTCTCCACCTCCTCCATGTATCTCAACTTTTCTCCTGTCGTTTTACATAAATTAATTTCTCGTCTTCCGTTTTCCTTTTATTATACTCCTTATCTATTCTCTTCTCCAATTCTTTAACGATAACTTCATACGCTCTTTAATCCCTATATATTCCACATCCCACCAACCTCTCTTCTCCCTTATTTCTTCCTCATTTGGCCTAATTTGTTCAACTACCTTCCCTACTCCTGCCCTCGTCTTAAATATATCTCAATCGCCCCCCCCCCCCGATTTTCAGTCACCCCATTCTCTTCTTCAATTCTTTCTGTATATTCTCTTAATGTATCCACTCCCGATTTATTTCTTTTTCTTTTTTTCCCGGATGCCCACTCCTTCTTCGTCCCCTTGATTCTCGAATTCCCGCACTTCAATATTGCAATGTTCGGAAAGCGTTCTGACACTATTTCGTTCCCTTCTTTGGTTCTTTTTAACAGCCTTCTTATCCTTTCCTCGACCAATAACAACCTTCTTCAACATCATGCGAGTTGCCAATACAAATGAACCATCCTGTTTCTCCCAGAATTTTCAACGGTGTCGTATCCTATCGGTCTACCTGTTTGTGTTTCGATTATCTTCTAAACGTCTCATTCTTTTCATCCCATACCCCCTCTTCCTTTGTCCAAGCAATCAGATCATCTTTTATCAACACCAATTCACTATCCTTTTTCGCCACCGATTTCCTAATCAAATTCTTACCTTCCTCCTTTCCCCTTGTCCTGTAAACACAATCTACCCCAACATAACTTCTTCATATCTTCGCCATTCTCATCATTACTCCATGCGTTTTCTCAAATCCCATTTCTCTTTTCTCTTTTCCCACCAAATTTATTTCTCACTCCTGAGAGCATATCCCCTTTCTTTCTTCCCTTTACTTTCTCTTTCTTTACCTCTTGCATCAACTTCCTCTTCGCTCGCAACCAATACCTCTAATCTATGCATTTTTCACTCAACATCACTACAGCCCATTTCTTCACCTCTTTCCAGAATTCTTTATCTTAATTTATTAGCCTAGATACGTTCAAAGTACTACATTCTCTTCTTTCTTCATTCCTTTTTTCTTCTTTCATCTTCGCGCCCCTCCCTACTTTTGTGGAAACCCCGTCTCTCCGCCTTCTTTCTTTCCTCTAACTACTGTTTTCATTACCATCTCCCTTCTATTTCTAGTCGCCACTTCTTCCCTTTGCGCTATGGACCTTCCTTATTGATTTTACTCAAATTTTCTCTCTCATCATTCTACATCCACACATTTCCATTTATCTACATTATATATCTATCTATCCATACCGTTTTCGCTTTTACTCTTACAATCCATGCTCTCTTTTTCATCATCCACTTGATTCTTCTTTCATTTCACGTCATATACTCCTCTATCATTTCTTCCCTTTTATTTAAAGATTTCTTCTTTCTCAAAACATTCAACTTTTTCTTCGTGAATTCCAACTTTCATTATATACTTAGGTAACTTACCTTTATTCTTTCTACACACTTAATTCACCTCTTTCACGTGCACTTTTGTCCCTAGTTCCCTCATCAACATTTCCCATTCTTCTCTTCCTGGTTCCCTATCGACTTTCATTTCCCTTATTAGTCTATTTATATTTCGTTTCACGTTCTCTTCTACTTCTATTTTATTAAAAACAGTAAGCACCTAACATGGACAGAACTTTTATTTTCATTTTTAAGTATATCAATTTGCAAATATATCAAAATCAACTCTATTCATATGTAATAAATTATATTTTATTGCAGGGTAGTAACTTACTCTTATATATTATGAAATTCGAAACACGAGAGACTTTTAGATTTGATATAAAGTGTGTACGTATACGACTGTGTATACTATTACATAGTCACAAATAATTAACAAATCACTGACTCGCGCTCGGCTAGATCTATATACATCGTTTCACTTTCGCGTCGGGTAGTGGTAGCGCGCCCTCCCGGCCAACTTGCATAACGCGACGCGCCTTCTGCTTGCTTTATTATTTAGGAATCCAAAGAATTTTCTCGACCGAAATTTGCAAAGGCAAAGCAAGCGTCAAGTAGTACAAGTAAAAGAATTATGTTCGATCAGACGTCGGCGTCTAAATGGTTTAGTGTGATTTTTTATTGGTAATTTATATAATAACTTGTCTTTTTATGAAACAATAATTTGTTTCTTTTTCATTTAAGGTGATCATGAATCAATTACAGTAACCGTATTTGTTATTATCTGAAGAAATAGAGAAAAACGTTTGGAAAGGTTATAGTGACTCTTTGAGTTACCGTGTAGCTAGAAATTTAGCTGTCTTCATTGAAAGGGATATTCTCTTATATTTTTATGAACTTTCGAAGACGCAAGATAGAACTTACTTATTTGCCATCTTAGCCATGTTAAAATTAACATTAAAAGTTTATGAAAATATAAACATATATGATTTTTATTTGTTTGAAGATTTCATAAGATATCATACAAAATAGGTTTTATATGTGGATTTAAAAATAATACAAATAAAAATATAAATTAACATAAAATTTCGAACTTAAATTTCTTATTATTTTTATTATCATTACATTATAAAAAAAGTTAGGTTATAAAAAACTGAGAATACAACTTTTTATTTATAACACTTACATAGTAAATATATGAAGGAATATAAGACAACAGTAGATAAAAGTCTTATTTTAAGAAATTTTGTCTTTGTCGCATTCGTTAGATTTAATATTAAAAAAAAAGTTACTAAATGAGTAGTTGTTAGATTTGACACCATGTCTATCAAAAATTGATCTTGAATTATCTTTTGCATCTACAACTTCATCAGTTTTCCTTTTTTATTTTGCATTGAGTCAGAAGTTTCGGGATTGTTGAAATTTATTTAAACCGGTGGTTTCTTGAAAAACAATTTGCTTTTATTAGAAGTTGTAGGTAGATTGTTTTTATTTCTCATTGGCATAAGTATATTATTATTATTCGCGGTTACAAAACCAGTTTTCAGGATTCCACTAGGTTGTAAAAATTCATTAGTTTGTACACCTCCACCATCAGTACGTACAAATCCGCCCCCAGAAAAACAAGAATAGTACATCATCACAAAAATCTTACCAATCTAAATTGTAATTATTATTTTGTTCAGGTAGCACATGTGTAGGTACCATTGTGAATTGCTTTGAACGAGCACTTGTCGCTGATTTTTTTTACGAGTAAAACCTTTCTAAATAAGTTCTCGATTATGCATAGCAGTTTCACAATAACATTGTGCTACAATGTCAGAACGCTATCTTCCTAATTATTTTATCATCTTCATGTCAGCACTAGAATCAAAAAGAAGAGTTGCTGAAGATCTTCTCGAACAGTGAACTGTATATCTGTGTGCATTTGGCAATTCTAAAAAAGCAACTACACTTGATGGAACTTCTCCTATTTTGTGCCTTTCTATTACTTGGCGGAAACATTGGTCGTCAGAATACTGAAGAAAAAATCTTTCAGTGAGTGGTTCACATGGTCTTCGCGAAATATACTTTTTAAATTTTCCGTAGAACAGATTCCCAATTACAAACTGACCAGTGAACTCATTCTTTACAGTATTTTGGACTGAAACGAGGAATTTATCACCTGAATCTTCTACATCTCCAAATTTTAATCCAGCTATCTTATCGCACTGCATACAGCCACAAACTCCAAATATAAGAATAAACTGTTGAAATGAAAAAATATATATTCCATCAAACATATTAGATAATATGTTAATTCATAAGTCAATAGATATAATATATAATTACTTTCATAGCTAAATACGTATAGTCTTAGGCTTCTGTCATAAATTTCATGTTCCGCTCCCATCTTAGAACAAATGCCTTACGAGTGTAGATGGTTCCAATCTTGTTTTCAATTAATTAAAGTAAACTCTGAGATTAGTCTCTTCTGAATCCGACATTAAACTTTGATTATCAATTTTCGATCTTTTGTACGGAATATGAACAAGTAAATATTTATCATAAGATTTCTTTGACAACACTTCATTTTCTACAATGATTCGTGCTTCTTCATAAAAGTTTTTAAAAACTTCTTTATCTGCAGAGCCTTCCAAAGAAGATTTGTGAATTTTTATACGGTAAGATTTGCGAATATATAGAGAAGATTAAACAAAATTTTTAAAATATTTTTTCTGCTGCTTTCCACACCTTAGTTTTCTACTTTTACCTACTGTGCATTGTCTTGCATAGAGTATTTTTTTAGAGGTTAGGTAAAACACTATTCGCTGTCGAGTTTCTAAACGGGATACTTCTTGACTTTTGTTTAAAAATAAGCTGAGATTATAAATCATTTTGCTCAGGCCATTATAGCTACCCTACCAATAGAAATCTCTGAGTATATTCTAAAGATTCTCTAGGGTCAGAGAAGCTTAAAGAAATTCTCTGCAGGCACTCTGGTAGACATATTTAAAAGTCCAGTTAGCTCTTTTAAATGTTTTAAAGGCTTTGAAATATCCTTTCCGAAATTAAAATAGAAATACGATCATAAATAACAAGCAGAGGGGCTAAAGTTGAAGTAAGAATTCGATCACAAATAACAAGCATAGAGTCTATATCAATAGAGTTGCCGACACTCAAGGTTCCTTTGTTCAGCTTTCGATTAAAATTTAGAAGTAGATTTTTTGAATTTCATAGTTAACAGCCTAAAACATAATTATTCGAAATCTACGGGTTTCGATGATTTCAGATATTTAACTTTTTTTTAAATGCTTAAAATTGAAATTAATACAACGTTTCTCGTAAATGGAATGAGGTATTCCAAAAAAGACAACATTTTTTAATTCTACTAGAAAATTGTATATTAGTTTATAAATTATACGTATAAATAAGTATAATGAGAAAATTCATCAATTCAAAAAATAGTGTTAATAGTTTGTAGATAAATTTAAATAGGGAGAGTCGGGTTAGCGACGGACAACTACTGTAAATAACTCTGCCCGTCCGGTACGAGATAAATACAAAAGAAACATTATATTACCGTCGCTCCCTTAAAAGGACCACTGAAAGGACCTTGAAAAGGACCCAAATCTCTTAGACTATCTCAGAGACTAAATCATTCAAACATTACACTGGCCAGAAACGTGCTGGATACGTTAACACAATATATATGTACAATATATACAAAATATACCACGGATTAGTACTCAAATGAGCCGCACAAAATGTCGCAACGAATCAGAGTGCGCGATTTAACTGGCAAGCCGTAGAAGACGCTCTTCTCGGAGAGAAATAAGGCCGGGAACTATGTTCTTCCGTGTACGGGATGAAGAAAAAATATTTCTGCTTGAGTTCCACTTGGCTCATCTTAAGTTCGTTTTCAAGACGGCTATTTCTCGCTGGCGTCCAGGGGCGAGACCTAGTAGTCGAAAACGTAAGTCTTGTGTTTATGACTAAGCTTTACGACGGGTTTCGAAGGCGAGTCGGGGCGGACTTGTCTTAAAACGAGAAGTTTTATTGTAAATCTTAAGAGCAGTCGAGGTGGACTTGTCTTAAGAGAAGATTTTTAAGTTCCAGGATTAAAATGACGAAAGTTGTCTTTGTAAATTTTATTTCCTATTATATTCCGACCTCTACGAACTATGGATCCCACTGGCAGGGCCTGCGATTCCTAGGAATCAGGTATCTAGGCTGGGGCCAAACAGTTGACATATGCTGAGGATTAGAATTTTACGATCGATAGAACTTGTAATTTTGTAATAAATGATTTGCTCATTCAAGATTTGGAACCTGTCAGTCTCAAGAACTATAGGCATATAAAATTTTCCATACGAAGATTAAAACTGTGATTTTCTACAAATATCTAGTCAACTGTTGGCGATAGGATAAAATGGATAACATTTTTAGATTTGCCATCCAAAGAATATAATTGTCGCGGTCAAACAGTATTATTAATGCATACCCAATAAATTGGAGCCAACGGTAAGACTTACATAACAGTTTTGGCTGTGTCTTGCCTATGTCTAGCATGTCTTGGATGAAGGTTTAGCCAAGAAAAATAATTTTCACTCGGGTTAGCCAAGAGTTTTACTCGAACGTCCAAGCGTTCGATAGTTTAGGTGGTTAAAGTGTGCGGTGTGAATTAGATGTATGGTTAAGTAATCTTGTATTGAGTGGAGTAGTGTAGTAACATAAGTGTAATAATAATAGTAATAATAATTATTATTATTATCCAAATATATATTGTTTCCTGTCACATTTCTCCAACATATTTTAGGTTTCTTCCAACTCAAATTTTCCAGAATTCTAGTATATGTAGACTTCATAATCTACGCGCCATTACATGTCACGTCGTCTCGGATTTCAAATAATACTGAAACGTTCTGTACATCTAGTGAGAAGAGTTCATCACATCCCTACTGCAAAAAAGGCATAAATCGTTACAAATGATCAGAAACTTAGACGATTTCAGAACATTCTGACTTTAGGTACCTAAAAATTTTCCTAAAAATGGTTAATTTATCTTAAATAAATATTAGTCCAGAGCATTTATTTTCTGACCCAACAATTTTGGGAAAATTTTTCTGTTGTCCCTCGATCAAAAGGGTCTCTATTGACGACCTTAACCCTAAGTTTGCGCATGCGCAAAATCGACCGTCCTGCCGCCATCTTGATTCTTATTTTTTATTTTCAAGCGCTTATATCTAGCGTTCTCATTGTTGTACAGCGAGCAAACTGAGGTCCATGGATTTGTAAGGATTTGTATTTTATTCGAGTTTATATAGATAAAAACCGTCCGATGCGTTAGAAAAAAGTTATGGACGTTGAAAGTGGAGAGACCTCAGCAAAAACAATTTTTTGCTGCTTTTTTTAGGCGAGTTTGAAGTCCCAAATACGCGCACAGAGCGCTGTATTTCTATTTGTTATTCAATGGTCAAACTGTTTTTATGTGAATATATGATGCATTTGCTTTATTTAAGCTTCGAACATGCCTCCTACATCAATCTTAAGATACAAGCGTCTATTTTAGATAGGGTTTAAGCAAGAAAATAAAGCCTGAAAAAAATTCTCGGTATAATTTTTTTTATTTTTCTCGACCTTTTTCAACTCTTTTGCACACGACACTTGATGTTGAGTTTACACCGCTTTTTCACGTGCTTTCCCCGAGAGGCCTATTCCACGGTTTCCTTTTGTTTAGCGTTTTCTTTGGTGTACATATTTTAATCGTCATCGTCGCAAACTTCTTCATCCTCATCTAGTGCGGGTGATTTTCTCGCTTTTCTTTTTTTCGGTGTTGTTCTAGGTAATGGTACCATTGTTGGGAAGTCGTCATCGTCTTCTTCATCTTCTTTAACGTCATCAACTTCTTCACTAATGTTCGTACATGTTTCCACACAGCATATCTTGCAAAGTATGGAACATCTTACCATTTAAACACCAAAGGTACGTATTCACAGACTCAACTGGAAATTTCTTGTACATGATTCTTTTAATTTAAAGAAAAATGAAAAAATATTTATTTAGCATGCATGAAAAGTATGAAAACGTACAAAACTATGACATTATCATTTTTCTGTGCGTCTTTTGACATATATTTCACAAAAATTGATATTGTATTCTATGTGGACTGTGAACATTTAAAGGAAAAAAGTTTTAAAATCGCCTGAACTTATCTTTATTATGAGTATGATTAATATAAATAAATTATAAATACCAGGGAATTTTAAAGTATAAGACTTGTTGTAAAGTTGGTAAATCTATTTTTTTATTGTTCAACTTATTATAAATAACTCTTCACTGTTGGGAAAATCTGATAGAAATTTCATATCCATGTTTCCGCGTTGAAAAAGGAAGAATCGTAAATTCAAAGTCCAAAATCATAATAATGATTAAAACCTACCTAAAATAGACCCTTGTACCTTAATATTGATGTAGGAGGCATGCTCGAAGTTTAAATTAAGCAATTGCATCATTTGTTTACATGCCAATATGTTAAACAATGGTTAAGGTCGTCATCAGATACCCTGTTGATCAAGGGGCAAAAGAAAAAATGTACCAAAAATTGTTGGGTCACCTATATCAAATTTCCTAAATGCACTGGACTATATAATGTATCTTGTAAAGAGAAAGAGATACAACAAAACGGGCAAAATCATCCAATTTACCTTCAGAGCCATTTAGTATACAAATATTAATAATAAAATATAAATGAATAAACAATGTTAATAACCTCGAAAATATATAGGGCTTAGGTATAATGGCATGCCATTCTTGGACCCATTATAAAAGAATTCACATTCAGACCCAAGCTTTGAATGTTTCTGAACAGTTTGTCATGCATTCTGACTTTTCTTAAAGATTTGCATCGAGAAACGTAACAAAGGTGGTTATAAATGGTGAGATGTCCTGACTGTTTTACTGACGATTGCTGACTTTTCTTCGTAGGAAGAGTATAAGCAGACCTCTTTCCTCTACTAAACTGGTTTTCATATTGACCACTCCTGAATTAGTACCATAAACTTTATAAATCTTATATTTCCGTGCAACCACTTATCAACAATCTTTGTCATATGTGCAAAATTGCATAACCTAAAAAAGCCGACATAGCGAAATTATTTTACGCTTGTTTGACACAAACTAGCGTTTAAATAACGACGCATGAAGCATCTGAAGTTGCCCTACGGTATCTTCTATTGTTGTTCTGGATTGATGCATCGCGTAAAATAGAAACCGATCTAAATTGGCACTATTTTTCAACTCCTAGATCAATCGACCTTTAGTTTTAGACAGTAAAGATATAATATAAATAGATTATTAATATATCAGTTTAAATATTAAAATTAATTTTACTCTGAAAGTGGTCGCGTAATACAAGAGCACATTTGGTTGCATCTTCAATTTAATTACTGTAATTATGATAATAAATTTAGTATTTATTATTGGGCGACTCTAAACACCTGGACAGTCTACACATTTATTCACATTTAGAACACCGTCGATTCTCAATACATGGACCGGGCAAGAAAAAAGGGGAGCTGGAAAATTGTAGGGGGTGTGGCTTGTTTTCGGACTTACAGAAACTACCATTATTATTATATAATTTTCCATGAATGGTGGCTATTTTTTAAACTGGTGGAAGAAATACAAAATTTAAATTTTTCTACTAGAAATTTATTGCAAAGGTCATAAATAAGTTATAGATTGGCACAACTTACCTTAAGACCATTGCGAAGTAGTTCTTTAGCATAAAGGTAACCTATTCCATTAGCGCCCCCTGTTATCAGAGCTGTTTTCCCCTTGATATTCATTTTTAATTGAACTCTATAAAGATATGAACTTATCAAAAAATCATATATATA
>NC_046657.1:137500053-137503666 GCF_010883055.1 Belonocnema kinseyi | reverse complement strand
TTTCAGACATCACATGGCGAATTGTTTGTTTTTTGACTCATACATGGTACAGAAAAATAAAATAATGCTCAGAATTTTTTTTTTAATTTTTCCATTTGCGGATAATAGCTAAAATTGAGAAAAACTGCACGAAAACTCTTTCTGTATTTATTACAGCGATTGCACCGATGAAAAACAAAAAAAACTGCGTCATAAGGTACTTTTAAAAAGTGATGTAATTTTTTAAAAAAATTTTCCATTTTCGGACAATAGCAAAAGTTGAGAAAACTGCATGAAAACTGGTCCAGGCAAGATATGACGATTTTTAAAAATTTTAAGTTTAAATATGGCCCAGAAAAAATTGTTAAGTGCCCAGAAACTGTTTCTGTATTCATTAAAACGATTGCAGTAACAAGAAACCAGAAAACTAATACTTTTAAATATATTCGGTGAGTTCTCCCCAGAAAGAAAGAGGGGTTACTTTTTAAAGCCCCTATTCATAAGGTACTTTCAGGGGGTGTTGAAAACTTTGTTTGCTAACTTTCGATTTGCAGACAATAGCCAAAATGAAGAAAAACTGCACGAAAACTCGTCTTGAGGAGAATATACGGTATATTCTACCCCAAAACGAAGATAGATGACCCCCTCCCCGCCCTCTCTTGGAAAGGTACTTTCAAGAGGTGTTGAAAAATTCTTTTTTAAAGATGTTCCATTTGCAAACAATATCCAAAATTCAGAAAAACTGCATGAAAACTCGCCTTCAGGAGAATATAAGATGTTTTGTACACAAAAACAAAGAGTAGGTGATTTTTTAAGTAAGCATATTCTAAAAGTACTGTCAAGAGGTGTTGAAAATTATTTTTTTTAATTTGAGATTTACGGACAGTAGCCAAAATTGAGAAAAACTGCACGAAAACTCGTCCCGACAAGATATGACGAAATTTTTTTAAATTATTGACATATATAGTATAGAAAAATAAAAATGCATAGAAATCGTTTCGGTATTAATTAAAGCAATTTCATTAAAGTAAATGGAAATTTTTTAAAGTTATTTTTTCACATTTCTTAAAAGTACCTTTCAAATAGGGAAGGTTCAAAAAGTCACCTCCTCTTCCTTTCTGGGGAGAACTCATCGAATATATTTGCAAGTATGAGTTTTATAGTTTTTTATCGCGAAAAACGCTTTAATGAATACAGCAACAGTTTCTGGGCATTTTTTTTCTGGGCGATATGTAAGCCAAAAGTTGCAAACAAAATCTTCATTTGACGTCTGAAATTTCAATTCAATTGTATGAACGTATACAAGATCGTTTAATCATAACAAAGATTAGCTTTTATGACAGGCAGAATGACCCTTTTTGTTAGTACGGGCTACGGGTATACACTAAGTTATTAAGCGCTCGTGTTGAAGTCATAATGATTTGACTCAAGAGATAAATATATGTCTTCAAGGCATAGATACTTGTCTCCAAGACATAAATTTAAGTATGGCTCCGTCTTAAAACTAGGACATGCCCTTGTCGAACTTTTCGACTTCAGCATGTCTTGAGTGGTGAAAATTCAAGTCGAAATCAAGTCGAAGCATTTTTGCTCGGCTACCTACCAATTTCAAAAGTGAAATTCACGTATTGCATAAAAATAAAAAAAAAAAACATATCTTTTAACAAATAAGTCAAATGTACTTATGTTAAACTTGGATGTACAGCCTTTTTTGATTGATGCTTAGTATTCTTGAAAATTTGGCATTATAATTAATTAAGAATGAGAGAAAATTATGAAAGAAAAAATAATTACAATCGCAAGAGCCTTTTTATTTAAAATTAAACGGTTTATATATTTCAGTACAAGAATATGATCATGCATGTTCAGTTTTGGGAAAATTTAATTAAAAACTGTGTGTACCCGAGTAAAAATTCTTCGAATGAGTTCGAGTTGAACTGCCCCCAATCAAGACATGCTGAAGTAGAAAAGTTTGACTTGGGCATGTCTTAGTTTTGAGTCGGAGACAGACTTCAATTTATGTCTTAAAGGCAAGTTTCTATGTCTTAAAGATATAAATTTATTTCTTGTAACGATTTATACAATATACATATTCAATCAACTTAGTTACGGATTTTCATTTGTATTTTACTTGCTTGACGATGATTCCAAAAAAAATAACTAGTTTAATAATTAAAAATTTTTCATTTATCAATTTCAATCTCATTCATGAGCCAAAAAAGGTTCGACGATCCCAACGAAGACAAGGCTCGTCTTGAGAGCAGAAAACGCCGTCTTTCCCAAGACAAGGCTCGACTTGACACAATTAAACGCCGTTTTACCTTTCGTGTCCATAAAAGTAAGGGGAAGGCATATGTCTCGACATTGTTTTGAGACGCAGCCAGACATCGATGTCTTGGACACGAACTCAAGACATAACCAAATCGAACTCAAGTCAAAGCATTTTTACTCGGGTAAATTCTCTGATCTTTATTTAAAACCTGATGTCCTGGGTAAAAATATTTTGTCTTGGTTTGCTCTTCGATCTCTTGAATATGTCTTCAAGAACATATTGTCAGGTTCCGTCTCACCAGCTAAAAATTAGAGATATACATAGTTTTCTTGTAACCCAGTCGCCACTAACATTTCTGTCTGTACTAATAGGTTTCGGAAAGAATTTTTGTTTATTATTTGATTTTTTAAATCGTTGTCAAAAAATTTCATTATTAGTTAAAAATATGTATGAAATGATTCTTAGCATTGCCGAGCAAAATTAAAAATTTTTTGCCTCTTGCAATTTTTTCCGTAAGATGGACCGTTTTTAATTAAGGGCGTAACAAACAAATTATTATTTAACAAAACTGACATATTTTCCCTGCCAACCAGTGTCATCATTTTCCTAAAAACTCAGTTGCGAAACCTAGACCTATTATGAATTACCTTTTTTATTATTTTTAATCTGTCTTGATTTATTATTTATAACAATTGTTATAAAGACCGTTAAATTAGAAATATTTCCGCATTCAGCCAGCCATTATTTATTCACAACCTTTGAAACAATGTCTTTTTATTGTTCTCTGGTATAAAATAAAATTGTTTATTCTTGTAACATTTTGTTATACGACGAGTCATTATTTATTCACAGAATTGTAAATAATCAATTGAATAAAATTCAAGCAATTACACTTGAACCTGAAATAAAAAACGGTTTCGGGCATCGCCTGCACTGTCCTTGATGTTTAAAATAGGAAGCTAAAACGTAAACAGTAGAGCCGTGTGAACCGTTTCCAATTGGAACACATGATAATTACACACATCGTGAGTTTCGCGCAGAGCACCCTTTGTCGCGCCGGTGCGCTGCTGGTACAATATTTTCATTCTTATCATTACAGAGCAAAGTTTATCATCCCACTTGCAATTATCTTCAATAAACTGGCTAATGTCTGGCTTCGAAAAACAGTAGTACAGTATCTCTTCTTCTTAATATAGTCCCTCATAGTCTCTAAATCTATTTCATTCATTATTGCAATTACTGCAAAGTTCTTTTATTTAATTATAGTCAGTGAAAACGAATACGAAAGATTTTTTGGAAACAGGAAAAGTACCATTTTATTTAGAATTAACTACCACAACCAGGCAGATGCAAATTGCACAA
>NC_046657.1:137497809-137499953 GCF_010883055.1 Belonocnema kinseyi | reverse complement strand
ATGCCAAGACGGTGTCATTTCCACCTTAAGATACCGTCGCCACATTTTGAGCCAAGACATTCCCGATGATAGCTGCAGGGCGTGCCATGCACACCCCGAGCACTGACCTTATAAGGGAGTTGCAACGACTGTACCCGGAATATTCTTTTAAACTGATCGTCCTTATCATCAGCGCTCTTGGACGCGCCAAGCTTTCACTTGCTAATGGCCTAAAAAGCATCCCTGTGTGTCAACAATATGCTAAAACTCTTGCGGAAAAAATGCAGAAGGCGGTTGTCCTTGGGTCGCTCCGTGTTCTCAGGGTGCACGAGGCTTTTGCTGTATCGTCGTATTGATTCCTTTACATACTGTAATCACCTATCTCACGGTTGCGAGACGTGGTTGTGTCTGAAATTTGACCGCGGTTTTGCTGGAGGCGGGTGCTGTTTTCCAGATAAACACCCGCTCCCGGCGAAATCCTGCGGTTGTCGTTATGACAAATTTTCAATTATATATATATATATATATATTATCTCACAACCGCTCTCGCCCTGCTCTATTGAGGAAACTGAGGGACCAGCCGGTTCTATGAAAACCGAGAATGGAGTGACTGAAAGTGAGAGTTTGGTGTATATTTTTAAATTTATTTATATAATACATGTTTCAGCGTAGCTCCACAAAAATTTGAATGAGAAATAAGTGGAAATATATTCCAAGTTTAGAACACATATAAAATAAAATACAGCTATATCAAGTTATATTTTTATATGCAGATTTAAATCAATTTTTTCCAGAGTTATATTGGCTTGCGGTGTGCTGAGTAGTGAGGTGTTTCGATAGCATACGGTGGTTCGTTGCACTCTGCCACCCAAACTGCACCATTTTCACCCATCTCAATTAGATCTATCATCGCAGATGCCACCTTTTCCGGCCTGTAAACGAAAAAATTTGGTTAATGGTCACGTGAATCACGGTAACATGCCATAAGCACCGGACCACAAATTTCCGAAAATAAGATCGACAGCTCAAAAAAAATCAAGATAAGCCTTATACAAATGCTGCTGAAAATTTTTTGTTATAATCTTGTTTTTTTCAGAATATTGTATGGACCTAATTAAGAATTTACGCTGAGGATAATGTGTGCACGCGCAGTGACATACACGTCAACAGCTGATTATAGCTGACAAATTTCGGAGCAAAAAGGAGATTCCCACTTCTTTTAGGCTTGAAAATTGGATTTATTGTCACCCTCTAAAGTTGAAAAAATGCGTCTCTAGAGCGAAAGAAAATGTTCTCTCTATTTTTACAAGATCTAACAATATTTCGCAATCAAAATTTGTTTGCATTAACTTAGACAATGAATAATCAGAGTCAATTCTTTTTTTTTTAACTGAAAATTGGAGTTTATAAGACGTTTGTTGAATTCCTTGTAAAATCGTTAAAATGTACTAAACATGTCAATTATTTTTGTATTGCATATCAATATCATCCGTAGACCAAGGTGGGTGCCCATTTTTAGCTGATTTTAAACAATTGGTTAGTTTTGCTACCCGAGTAAAAATTCTTCGACTTGAGTCCGACTTAGTCATGACTTGAGTTCGACCCTAAGACGTAAATGTATGGTTGCAGACGCATATTTCGGCTAGGCATATCTTGATTGAGGGCAATTCAAGTCGAAATCATGTCGAAGAATTTTTACTCGAGTAGATAGAGTATTTCTATAGCAATTTTTAGTGGATCCAACACTAATGGTTACGGTCTTTGATCGCCATCACCTGTACCATGGCATAGGCCTACCTTAGACTACCTCTATTACTAAAAAAATGTTGGGCAAGCAGCTGTCTTTTTAAAGTGTTCGCATAAGAAAAAACGTGTGCAGTATGCTGGAAAGGGCTCACGAACGAGTCGCCCGCGCGCATGCACAGTGCGTCAACCAATCGCGTGCGATCTCTCGCGCTGCTGCGGTGCGAGCTGGGTACGTACGTTTCACCTGTGGGATCCGCCACTCGAGAAGCAGAAGTATGCGACGTTGCCAATATTGGTGTGTTTATGGACAGAGTGTAGTGCTTATCATTTTGAAAACAGCCAATTTTAGAAAGTAATATTTTTTTAATATTTCGGATATGTCTGACAATCTTCGAAGTTATTTATGTGTATTTTTTGGA
>NC_046657.1:137460969-137497709 GCF_010883055.1 Belonocnema kinseyi | reverse complement strand
AGATCCCACGCGATTGGTTGGCGCTCTGGGCGTGCGTACGAACGGCTCGTGTGTGAGCCGCTTCCAGCATACCGCATACGTATTTTCTTGTGTGAACAGCTTTGGTAGGATCGCAGCGCCACCACGTGACACAGTGGGGAGAAAGTGCATTTTTTGGTTCAAAATCCGATTCCGGCTGAACCTGTGGCCCTAATTGGATGTTTTTCTTTAAACCAAATGTTGACAAAATTTCAGGGAAAGCTGTCGAACCTAATTTTTAATTTAGTTTTTTTAATTTCTTATAAATAAATAAATATGACAAAAAAATGGCATTTTTCCATTTACTTTCCCGGCGCTCCTCAACCATAGGAAAATTCTTGTAATCGCCGACGTTTCATAGATTTACATTATATAAAGATATTCTATCATGGTACAAAAAACAAAAAAAAAGTGTTTTCTATTATTTTCAAGAATTTAACGTTTTTTAAGTTATATTGCAAGAAATATGAATGGAAACAATATTTTAATGAAAAAAATTGCTCTCAAGACTATTCTTGTTAATATTATAAACAAATTTGATAAATAAATGCATTATTCGGACATTTGTCGTCAGAAAAATTTGTTTTTTTTTTCGATTTCAATTTTTTTACATTAGGACCCTTATGATAATTCCAGAAAAACTCATAATTTGTTGATTAATTTTATGATTTTTTGTTCAACAAATTTAATAAACAAATACATTATTTGGGCATTTTCTATGGAAAAACTAATTTTTTTCAAAGTCAGTCCTTTTAATTGGGAAATTTACGATAATTTCAGTAAGATTTATAATTAGTTGATTAATTTTCTGTTTTTGTTAAACAAATTTCATTTAAAAGTTCATTATTCGAGAATTTCTCGACGTAAAAAATAGTTTTTTTTTTTCAAAGTCAGTCCTTTTAATTTAAAAAAACATTCTATTTTTTTCATTTGGTACTTACAGTTAGCAAACACAAAAGGGTTTGAATACAAGGAATGATTAAACAATACATTTATTAAGTGTCATGAATAAATTCTATAACATCTGAAAAATCGATACACTCACGAATTTGAAGAAAGTTTATCTCCCAGAGTTAATAAGCTAATTCGCATTCATTATGGTACGCGGCTTCACCAACACATCATCTCATCTACCTGAACTAAATTTTTGTGATTATTCTTGTTGTAAACTATTCATATTTTAGCAATCGTGCTGTTGGCCAACTGTAAGTACTGAATAAAAAAAGAACTTTATTTCTAAAATTAAAAGGACTGACTTAAACTTTTTAACAAAAGCATAAAATTAATGAGCTAATTATAAATGTTCCTGAAATTATCGTAAAGTTCCCAAATAAAAGAACGGACATGGAAAAAAGTATTTTTTCCGTCGGCAAATTCCCAAATAAGGCATTTGTTAATTAAATATGTTAAAAAAATAATACAATTTATGAACTTATTATGGATCTTCCTGAAATTAAGATAAACGTCCTAATTAAAAGGACTGAAATCGAAAAAAATAAAATTTATCAAATAGTAAAGGACGTTGCTAAAATGATCATGAAGTTCCCAATTAAAAGGACTGGCATTGAAAAAAACGAAGTTTTCCCTCGATAAGTGCTCGAATAATGCATTTGTTTATTCAATTTGTTAGATAAAATCATAAAATTCATCAGCGAATTATCAATTTTCTGAAATTATCATGAGTTTCCTAATTTTTTAAACATTGACATCGAATAAAATGAATTTTTCTTACGAAAAATGCCTGAATAATGCATTTCTTTATTAAAATTTTTTATAATATTTAAAATCTAGTCTTAAAAGAAATTTTTTCATTGAAATATTGTTTCCATTCAAGTTTCTTGCAACCACTGTATGGTAATCACTGAAATTTCTAGGTTCAGTATAAATTTTCTAGATTTTCTAGCATTTTAAGAATACATTTGTTTAGTTTAGTGATAGCCAAATCGGATTTAGCTCCAGCCAGCTGCCTAGGGATCGACAGATGGACGATGGTGCTGTATGTACTTCCAGCCAGGCGGTCTGACGTTGCATTTTTTACGAAGCTAGCGCCCGACATAATGATTTTTCCACGGGTTTAAGTAAACTGCAATCAGTATTAAGCGCAAATTGCGATCACTATCATAAGACTGTGCTCATTTCAGCTCATCGTTCTTTAGGAAAATAGAGTAGTTATTAAATTAGTTAATAATATGAAATACACTTCTCTTACGCTTGCAGAATGGATTTCTCTAAGCCATTAATAAGATCCTCTTTTTGCACGAACTCCAAAGTTTTATCTGAGCATTCTGTGATAAGCGGTGTCTTTGTTATCCCAGGACACATCACCAAGACGCGTACTCCAGTTTTCTCATATGAACCCTACAATAAAAAGAGGCAAATATTATTATTGTTTTTTTCTTTAATTTGTCCTTGGGAAACCTGATTTCCATCATAACCATGGGCTAAGACAAGTAACTGATGATATGAGCATGTTATAAGTTAATTTGATACAATGTTTGAAATTTTTGCGATCATGTTGTAGATGCCAAATCAGGAGCACGGCGTAGTTTGAATTTGGTCTTTTACCGCTACTATACTAAAACAGCGACCGCGAACGTTGGAAGTGACAACAGTAACCTCTGGATGTTTTCTTATAGCTACCGTCTGCCACTCCACTGGTTTTTAGACACTTGCTTCCTTGATGGTCGATAAAGTTTCTTACAATACGATAGGTGTTTAATTAAGCCGCCTTCTGAGCAGAAATGCAGAAATGCAGAAATGCAAAGCATTTAGCTGAATTTTCTGTTTTTGAAAGGCTCTTCGAGCAACTTTACCTTCGAAAGTATGGCAGGAGCCTGGACTTTTTTATTTCTCTCAGCAAATATTAATGTTTGCGAAGCTGTTCTTACCTGCCATAAATTCAGATCTTGCCTATATGCAATTTTGAAAGTACAGCTAAAAACACAATAATGTTGAGCACTTTCTTGATTATTTATCTATTTCATCTTCAACGTTACCTTTCTGACTTAGGATGACGTACGCTGATTCTGCAATATACTCTTCAGTTGAAAGTTGACAGGTACGTACCAATTAAGGCAATCTATTATTCCACAAAACAATGTTAGCTGTGCTCAATAATCATTGAGGAATGCTCGTAGTGAAAAACGCATTTTCATCAGTTATTTGTGCAGTTGTTCACTGGTATTGACTTATAACATTGTTTGCAAGGTGGATGGCTAGATCTGCCATCGAATCCTCACAACCACATTGAAACTACTTTTGTTTCTGTGGAGCTTTTAACCGAGATATCATGAAGCTTGATGTCCTTTTGTAGTTCTACAATTTTGCTTGCTGTCTGATTCAGCAATGCTTGGAGTGTTATTTCCATTTTGTTTTTGAAAATTAAATTATCTTCTTTGGGTAGCCTGCAGAAAGATTTTATTTTGGAAACTTTATTATATGTTGGTTAGATAGCCGCACCACTTGATTTTATTTCTAAGCGCCTATTTATGTACACATTCTTGTTAAGAGAATTATTCAGAAAAATTTCTAAAGCTTCTTCGCGATTCTTCTTTTCGATAGATTCAAAGTTTCTAGTTTAAATTACTGCTTGACGACATGCCATTAACATAAACTGTGGGTCATGTTTTTTATTTGTCTTGATTTCCGAGATATATCAACACTCAGTTGGATCAGATTTGTCTTCAAATTTAAAAATCGTTCAGCCAGGAAGACAAGAGAAATCTGTTTTCTTCGTCCGCTTACTAACAGGCAGTTCAGGCACATTGAAACTAAAACTTAGCCATTCTGCCTTTTTCAATTCAAAGCTTGCTTTTATTCTCTTCTCATCTTTAAATTTGTTATTTTTTCTTGATTCCTTTTTAGCTTCTGAAGAATATAATTTATCACTAATCCAATATTTTTAATTCTTCGAACTGTTGGAGAATGTCTTTTTAGTAAAGTGTTCTATTTTTAGTTATCCTGAACTTAAAGTATTATAGAAAGTAAAATCAGTATATGCCAAAGAGAACGTCTTAAAATAAAAACGATCGACACAAAGTTCAGTGATAATGCGATTTGAAGAGATTGGAATAGATTTTGTTAACCAGCATGGCTTATTTTCTCGATACAGTGATATATATATATATATATATATCGTCACGCTTGGCAACACCAGCTATCTCATTTTTTCCAAGTTTTCAGGAGAGCCATAAATGCCATAGTGAAAACGTTGAGATAGCATGTGTTACCAAACAACTTTAGATATCCACTGTTAACCAAATCACGATTTACGCGCTCCCTGTTGCCCGTATGGAGAAAACAACTTCACTATTCAATTCCCCGCCATATTCAACTTTAGGAACCGTCCTTAACTCGAAACGGCCAAAATATAAGATAGCTGGTGTTGCCACTAGCGTGACGATATGTATATATATATTGACCATTAAATATATATCCAAAGTAAAATTTCTCCTGTCGCAAATAAAAACAGATTAATAGGATAAAAACAGAAGATTATCGCCACGCGTACCGTACATGCTCTATTGAAGAGTCTAGAGCCCTTACGACTGCTTTTATTGATTAATAACTTTTCTTAAACCAAATATGGCCTAAAATGAACAGACTAAAATTAAAGAAAATTTCGTATCATAAAGATTCCACTCTGATTTTTTCTTTTATGACGCGATGTTTCTGGGAACTCTCAAACGACAACAAACGAATTTCGACAAATATATCTTTCAGTGAAAAGTCCTTCATTTTTCTCCGAAAGACATTTCTTGTGATTTTCTTTTTTTGTTCTAATCTGAAATACCTAAAATTTAAAGAATGAGAGTTGAAACTTAATCAAATTAATAATTTTGATTAATGAAAAATGTTTTCAATAAATACTTCAACCGAAAATTCTCTTCTTATTTTCTGATTACAAACGTTACAGTGATTTTAATATTTGACCGATTTTTATAAAAATTCACCGAAAGTTACTTTAAAGCCCATATATCATGACTATGATTTCATGATTGACAAATTCTAACTTTGACTTATGGTCGTTTTTGCGTGCCTCCTAGCCGACTTATGATTGCCCTGATTTTGTTTTCCAAGTTGAGAAAACTCTTCCGAATCAATCTGATTTTTTTAGTGAAGGCAATCACTAGGATTTTCTTAACTATCGTATTCTGAATATCCTTAGATTCATGAATACCCAGATATTTATATTACTCGTTCTCAGCCATTGCCTCGATGTCATTTTCGAACTGGTTCTCCAACTCTGCAATCCCGAATTCCTCTCTGGTTAAATGCACTATTTTGCACGTATCTAGTCCGAAATCTCTGTAGATATCATTGCAAAACTACTTCGTGACATTGATCACATGCTGCAGCTGCTGGTCTGCACTAGCGTATAAATTCAGGTTATCCATGTAAAGGATGGGTCTCTTGATGAACACCCTCATTATCATGAATTCTGAACCCATTGGACATGCTATTTAGTGTTTTTCTCAATATGTTAAACACTAAACAGAATCATAATGCACTGAAAGAGTCTCTGTGAAATAGACCCATCGTAATATGTATTGATTTAGTTATCCTTGGTTACCCATATTCAAAATACTTAAGTCTTGTATTTCATAACAATCTTCGTACGACTTTAAAAGTCAACGATGCGTAGGCAAATTTTGTAAACCTTTAAAACCCTAAACAGATCGTCTTGCGGTACAAAAGGAAAAGCTTTTTTGTAATCAATAAATGCCATGCGCAAGTTCCTTTGATGTTTACGAGCTTGAGTCATGGCAATAGCATCTATAGTGACTAGATCTTTACTGCCTCACAAGTTTTTACAACATCCATTTTGTTCTCCTCTAAGGATTACATTCTTATCGCGGTTAGAACATACCTTGCCTGCAATGATAGCTGCAGGCATTTCTAAATTTTTGGAAGACAGGCTGTCGCTCAAATTCGGATAAATTTTGTGCATGGTTCCTCAGCTTTCTTGTTCTATTTCCTTTTTATATTATTTCCACTTTATCATACAGTCTCGGCATTTTGAGTCAAGATATTGCCGATGGTAGCTGCAGAGCGTACCATACACACCACGAGCACCTAGAACTCATACGGTCAAGTTGTCGAACTAAAGTGGGAACGATGTATGTGTAAGGGCAGAATGCAGCACTAAGAGTGCTTTAGTAAAATATCTGCCACTTTTACGGTATGAGCCCTTATAACGCTACGAAAAACGTTGACAGAAAAATAGAATCAATTGTCAAAAATGAGAGTTGTCGACTGAAATGGTACTACATATTCTCAAAAATTGTTTTCGTCACGTACTCAAATGGTCACGCAGTACTTCTTGACTTCGATAAACGAACAATTCGCGTTATCGAATTTTCGGCGCCAACCGACAAGAACATCACTTTCAAAGTGAATTAAAAGGAAAATAGTTATGAAGATCTTATAAGGAACTAGCAACAAATATACACACAACATTTTGTTAAACTAGTCGTCTTTATCTTTGAAGATCTGAGAAGCGCCAAGCTTTTATTAGTTAAAGTTTAAAGGTGAGAAGGTAGACTATCTTGGGGCGCTCCACATCTTCAGGGTGCATGAAACTTTTGCCGAATCAACGCATTGAATGAAGGGAATGAGGACACCTATCTCATGCTTGTGAGACGAGTTTACAGCTGAAACATAATGGCGATTTTACCGGAAGCATATGCATTTGTCTTGATTGGCACCTGCTCCCTGTTAGAGGTACGTTTTCTACTCAGTAAATTGGACAGATACAATGGACACGTTAAAAGAGAGAGCTGCATAACAGAGAGCAAAACTAAGAGCTGCTTTCGGACATCACCGAAGGGCCGTGCATGAAGAACGTAACGTCTGTTGTAGCACAAGACTCAGCACAAGGCCTTGAATATGTAACATTTTCTGTGATTTCATTTCAGCGATGAAAATGCCAGAGGACGTCTACTTAGTAGTTCAAACGAACAAAAGTGCTGCATTCACCTTCGAAAAAACTCAGATTAAGCAAGGAATCGTATATTAAAAAGCTGGCCAAAACTATGAAACTTTTATATTCCCTTTGAACACAAAACTCATATTCTTGCCCTGTAACTGATACAGTTTCCTCGCACGAAACGTACCTTCGAACAGCTTATTTTCTTCAGTAGCGCGACGCAGATTGAACCCACAGCCAGTTTTAGAAGAAAAACCGCTTTAAGTTGCGCTTGCCTCTTGTTGTCATTATTCTTGCGGAAAAAGTGAAGGATTTATCTTCTCCAATGTCGCTATTTTCATTCCCAATTTCAAAGCTAATTGGTCCGGAAGTTGCTTTAGCTTCTTAGACCACTGAGCGCCCTTTCTTCCGCGCATTTGCGTCCTGCCTTCCTTTTTGCCTACATAATCCTTTTACCGAGCTCATCGCCTTGACTGGCAGGACCATTTTCTTCCTTTTCTTACGAAAGGCCTGGATTTTCTTGATTTCCTTCCCCAGCGAGTTTATGACGGCCATGTTCCTCCTCGTTTTACCATTGTATGTCAGTACTTTTGTCGCATTCCCAATCGTACCAACCAAGGTAGCAAATAAAATAGTTACGCCACTTACTTTAATTTGATAGAGAAATCAATTAGTAGTACAGATGTCTTATTAATTAGTAGTTTGTACTACTGAAACATTACTAACGTAAACTATTCAAGGGTACTACGAGCGGGTTCCTCAACCGACTATTTGCTTAATTGGTGTTACTAACTGAACAGTTGTAAGAACCAATGAATTCTTTACTAATAAACAGGTAGTAGCTCCAACTATTCATTTTTCTTAGTTTATCATATAGCGTTTACCGAATCCTACGAAACTCTACACAAAATGTCTTTAATAAAATAATTCGTTAATTTTTTCCAGGAATGGATACCCTGGAGCTGCGCCGCGCACATGCGCTGTGCTGTTTGTGCTGTAACGTGTTCTACCTACTTCCCTATGTTACATTTTGATATCTCAATAAATATATATATGTAGGTTATGTTAATATCTATGTTTATTTGGTAATTATAATATCCAGTTATAAAAACTTCAGGACTGCAAGAAGCATACATATAAAAAAATATGTTACTCCATTTTGTTCCACACAATTATTCCATATTTTATGTACAAACACTTAGTAAAATAATAAAAATATGCGTTTTTAGGTTAGGTTTGGTATCATATGCTTCAATGTGCAGAAACATCTAGATTGGTATACTCAACTAGCACAAAGACATACTTACTTTGCGAGCCTTATGCATTCATTAAACTTTAAATATATACTTTTTGCTTTTATTAAAACATTCTCGTTTTATTTAGAAACAAATTCAAAACTTCCAATGCGTGTTCTCATGGCAACTGGCAACCGTAAATGCGCATGTGAGTGGGGATGCTCGTGGGTATCCGTTCGAGGCAAAAATTAAAGAATTCTTGGACGTTCGTGATTCTACTCCCCACTTACGGGGATACTGCTCCTTGCTATTCCTTCCTGTATTAACTGAAGATTCTGATTAATATTATATCAATAATTTTTACCTTCATGTAATTTTATACAGAATTTATAATATAAAGTTTGTCAAAAATTTCCAGCCGAATTATTTTATTATTATAAATTTGATTTTATTTTTATTAATTGCTAATAAATTTAAGAATTTTTTATGATTTTCAAGATCGATTGAGAAAAAGCGATTCTTCTGTTATCGATTTTTAAGTAAATCGATTTTCATTATTTAATTGAGAATAGATTCAAAAATCGATTCTTTTAAAAGAATCGATCATCCCTAGAATAGGTTAAAATTGCCAAGAAGGTATTAGTAAGTACATAATCCTGATTCTTTCCATTATGGAAATGAAAATTGATTTACAAAAGGGTGTGATAGAAATTATTTACTTAAAGTTGTGCTTTCCTGAATAATACATACCCTCAGACCTAGACTGAAACCAACAACAGCATGCTTCGTTCCGGAATATATGGAAAAGAAAGGAGTTGGTGTCAAACCAACGATTGAAGATACATTCACTATAGTTCCGCCATTTCCACCATTGTGTTTTCCCATATGATCCATGGCTAAAAGGCTTCCTCTGACTAGAGCTTTCTGATGTAAAATAGAACGTTTAATTCACGATAAAACGAATTTTAACATGAAGTAATCTTTTTAAATATTACATCAATAATATTAATATTATATAAATATATAATACATTATAATATTAGAATAATAATACTATTAATATAAAATTATTCTATACGTAAGGCTATCAAATTATATTGGAATGTCACAAAAAAAATTCAGCTACAAATTAGCCTAAAAAGCAGGTTTGCGAATCCGTCACGAAAACTCGACAGTTCCAGATCCGTTTCTTTTCAAGAATAGTTTCGGACTGGTCCTCAAGCAGCTCCAGAACGGAACTATATTATTGTTTATTCCGTTTCGGAACAGAACTACACTAGAATGTTATAAAGCGACATAATTGAAAAAAATTAAATCCGCGCAATTAAATACAAATTAAGGGTGAAGATTCAATGATTCAAATATGCCACCTTAATTCAAAAATTGTATTGCCTTCCGTAAACGGCGTAAAAGTGTGAGGTGGCGGTAAATGTTGTATGCTGGATTTTTCTAAAATTTGCGGCGAAATTTGAGATGAATGCATTGTGGGAGTGTGTAGGAGGGTTTTTCTGTTAGAGAATGAGGTTTTGGGAAGCGGGTGAGGATACTTTTGGGGATCATAACAGATTTGTGTGATAGTTGAGGTGAGGTTGGTTTGAGATTCATGACTGGGTCGGAGGACCGGGTCGGTCGTAGCAGGACGGGACGAATGGGGAGAAATGCGAGCCTGCTGGAAGCGACGACAGCTAGAAACAGAGAACGATAGAAATCGAGATCGTTTGAATTGGATTCTTGGCTAGCGGAGCGAGTACTAGCAGGGAAAACAGATATTTAGATCAGGAAGCTTTTAGTACACCAAAAGGAGAGATAAAAAAAATTAGGACAGGAGGAAGGTATAGGAAAACGACAGAAAAGGGGAGGTTGAGAATGAACAGCGTAAGATCGATTCAGGCATTCATCAAGAGGGCGCCGAAAAAATATAGTTTTGGAGAGAAGGATGAGAACAATAAGGAGACAGAATGAAACAGAGCTGAGGCTAAAGATCCGATGAAATAGAAAACATTGAAAGTAATGCATAATATGGTGATAGAAGTAATGGAAAAGTATGAAGAAAAACTGGAAAAGAGGGTACAGGAAAGGCCTATCAAGCACCTTTACAAACGAAATTCCCAAATTTCTTTTCATAAGCATTTTGGGCTTTCTGGTTTTTTGGGATGTATTAGCGATTTTTGGGCTCCACTACTTTTTATGAAAATTTAAATTTCGGGTGGAGGTGCTGACTTGAATCAAGCCAGCTTCTCAACTATATAAAAATTAGAAGAAACAGAAAATTAAACACGTTAGAATTTTGCACTCTTTTGTGCTCTTGAACGTACCAACAACCAATTTCCAAAAACCAAACCCTACTAAAAATAAAAGTACCCCCTATTTAAAAACTCAAATGTGGAAAAAACAAAAAATTCCAGAATTTTGGGCTTATTTTGTGCTCGCAAATGCACGAAAAAAATCCAAAACCTACCCCCATTTTTTAAAAACCACCCCTTTGCGAAAAATAAAGTTTGAAAAAAAAACAAAATTCACGAGATTTTAGGCTTTGTTTGGGCTCTCGAATGCACCACGCGAAAAGTTAGAAAACCCACCCCTATGTACAAAAATACCAACCCATTTGTAAAAACTCAAACCTTGCTGTTGGCATTTTTGAAGAGCCCAAAAATCAGACTCCATTTGCACCGTAAAATTCGAAAAATATCAGAGATTCCAGTAACACTGTAATATTTCGAAAAAGATTATTTTTGGACAAAATCATGTTTGATTACACAGACACACAAAAAAAAGTGTGCGGATCTGGTAACAAGACACACGTATTTCTATGGATTTTGGGGCGCTGAATCAAATTCGGCATCAAAAATCACCCATCACGTCATGGTTAAGCCATAACCTCAAAAAACGACGAAAAATCATGCACTGAGGCAAATAAATTTCAAAATAATGCCAGTGATGCAAATCTTCACTTCAAAAACATGTCGACAACTGCGAAGGATCAACCCTTGCCTGATATCAACTTATTTAACATAACTTTACCCAACAAAACCTGACCTCACCTAACCTAAATTAACAGAAATTTATTGAATTACCCGTAAAGCTCTGGAAGCATATTTTCCCAGTAGCAAATGTGTGCTACATCAAATGGGTCAACTCGAGCCTAACCTAGAAATAAATCTAACCTAGCCTAACCTGACCTAAAAACCTTACCTAACCTAACCTAACGTAACTTCACGTAACACAATTAAACTCATTGTGTTGTCCCGTTGTGTTTGCGTTACCGTTTCATTCAGCTTCGTCTTAACCTACACAGAGGTTTGACCTATCCTAACTTAACGAAACCTGACCTAATCTAACCTAGCCGAATGAAATTCCACTCCACGTGTCACTATGTAAGCGTACGGTTGTCAGTCTTAAATGTGTGCTATATTTAATAGGTTAACTCGATCTTAACCTACAAATGAATATATATTTACACTATCTTTCGTGTTTACATTTTATCTTGCTTTTTATCATAAATAAATTGATTTATAGACCTACTTCAGTCTATTTTCTGCCTGCTATAACGTGTCCTTTTTTCTTCGAAGGAATGATGCAAAGTGTTACGCTTACAGACACAGTCGAATAATGCTAGCAACAAGCGGTTACGAAACTCCAGACATTTACTGCTATTAATGTCAAAATATGAAAGTACGCAAGAACAAGGTTGCCAGCGTAATCGGTTAGGTTAGGTCATGTTTTGTTAGGTTAGGATAGGTTAAACCTCTATGTAGGTTAAGCCGAAGCTGAATGAAACGGTACCCCAAACACAACGGGACAACAAAATCAGTTTAATTGTGTTTCGTCAGGTTAGGTTAGGTTAGGCTAGGTTAGATTTATTTCTAGGTTAGGCTCGAGTTGACCCATTCGATGCAGCACACATTTACTACTGGAAAAATATGCTTCCAGAGCTTTACGTATAGTTCTATAAATTTCTGTGAATTCAGGTTAGGTGAGGTCAGGTTCTGTTGGGTAAAGTTATGTTAAATAAGTTGACATCAAGCAAGGGTTGATCCTTCACAGTTGTCGACATGTTTTTGAACTTAAAATTTGCATCACTGGCATTAATTTGAAATTTTTTTGCCTCAGTGCATGATTTTTCGTCATTTTTTGGGGTTATGGCTCAACCATGACGTGATGGGTGATTTTTGATACCGGATTTAAATTCAGCGCCCCAAAATCCATAGGAATACGTATATCTTGTTACCAGATCCGCACACTTTTTTTTGTGTGGCTGTGATATTCATGGTTTCATAGTTTGAAAATAGACATATAACATTTTTAAATCAAAAGATGCGTTAAATATTGTGTAAACAACATGCTGAACATAAAAACCGTTATATTCTTGAACTGCGCGTAATACATTTTTCAAATATTTGGTTTGATTTTTTGCTGATTTCCATCTCTGCGAAATAGTTTTGAAATAGAAATGGACTGATTCCATCGCTGGCTGCATTTACTAGAGGTTGTTAGACCTTGTTCTCAATGCGGAGGCTTGAGTGTATGGGACATAAGGGCTAAGCAAACCTCGACCTGCATGCGTATGGATATGAATGAAAGGATCCCTATAAACGGGCTCTTCCAGGTGTTTCGAAAAGGATCTCTATAAACGAGCTTTCGTGGTATGCATGATTGTAGTATGCTAGAAGGATGATAAGCTAAGCTAATACGGGCCTTCTAAGTCCCTAGGTCGAGCTCTTACCCTTGAATGCGGGGCTCTGCAGGAGCGAACCTTTTATTTTCCTAGCTACTTGTGGCAACCAAAATGGACCACGCAAATCTAAAGTAAGGCTATGGAAATGGGAGCGGCTTATCAGCCCCCTATTAAGAAGAAACATATCGACGGTTCCCTGAAATGGAGATTGAAGTGGCAAGCGCGGTGGCCTAGTGGAGCAGCTGCGGTACCTGGAACACAGGCGGCCACAACGCCGATAACTAGCACTGAGGGTCAGAAGCGAGAAAGGGGCTCCGAGGGCACTTCGCTGGAGGAGGATAGCTAAGCCTGTTGAGAGGCACAAGGCGGTCCATCAGCTGACGAACTAAGAGTCGTCGGAGGTTGGACTCATAGCTGCTCAGAAGGCTGACCCAGCAACTAAAGCTTGGCTACACAAGGCTGTGGTCGAGACAAGGCCTTGTGAAGGCGCATCTCTTAAGGTGGTTGGAATTGAGTTGGTCCACAGAATGGTTAAGGTTACGGCGTGGTTTCGAGGTAAACTGGTAGATCCCTCTGGAACCTCCGTCGGCTAGGGGGATGCAACTCGTCACTCAAGATAGCGTCCTGGTGGATCGTCAGGCACAATAGGCCTCAGGAAGAGGACACAGCTGGAGGAATCAAACATCTCCTAGTGTTGCAAATTCCTGAGTCGCAGATGAGGGTTCTTGTGGTCCTAAAAAACAGGCCCTTCTATCACTCTGGACAGTAAGGTCGTGATTTAAATTTTCATAAAAAGTGGTGGAGCCAAAAAATCGTCAAGGCAGCCAAAAAAGTCCAAAATTCTTATACAACAAAATTAGGGAATCGCAATTGTGGCGGTGCTAGCTTGATGGGGCTTCATTCTCATAAACAACCTCAGGGCGAACTTACGAGATTGATTTGCCATGCTGAAGATATGGTTATTTACAGGCTCGGCAAAAGATTGTGCCTCGAAATAAATGGTGCGTCTTGCGCGTAATTCCGATTAACTACATTTCTTTGTATAATTAATCCGCACAAATATTGTTAAATAAATGCCGGTACTAGCCTAATACGAAATTTTGGTCTCAAAAAATTGTTTGTTGCTTCAATCCCACCTCTCTTACAGATGGATTCGCAAAGTAATGAGACCGGCGTCACAAGTGTGAAACGTTCGCTTAAGGCACTCGCCAGTACTAGATGCGTTTTTACCCAAAAGTAGTTTTTTGAAGTTCAAATTTAAAAAAATGCTCCGTCGTCGCTGTTTTAATATAAAGGTGTTATTTTGAGCTTAGAATTCCTGGAATTTATCCGGATATACAATCGTAAACGTAACTTTTTACCGGTGTCAAGAGCCTTTTCATGCGGACGCATTCACATTGTAATTACCATTTAAAATAAAAATCTACGTCAGACTCACAAAATTTAAGTCGATCATAAAATCCCAACGTGAATCATCCATGATACCAGCATTGTTTATAAGAATGTCAAGTTGGCCACATGTGTCAATCACTGCCTGGAAGTTATCTGAAAGACAATAAATTAGATTTTGAAAATCAGTAGTAGAAGGAATAATCGTTGCTGATTAAGGACAGGGGTTTGTAAAAAAACTAGAAACTTTGACATAATTCGAGTTGCTTATTTATGCACTGGCTAAGTTGAGTTTCAAGTTAGCTTTAGGTTTGAAATAACAAAATTAGTCCGATCGTTTTTAGTGATGTTGATTGCTTGAAAAGCCAGAACGCAGACTAAAAGCTTGTAGAATTTCTCTGGATGTATTTTGCAATGTAAAAATTAAAATTCACAGAATATCAGTACTAGGCCATGTCCTGCACGTTTCTATAAATTTTAAATCGAAACTTTTTACACAAACCAAAAGCAATCATAGAGCGTTTAAGTATACGTTATGTGTATTTTACAAACACTTAATGACATTGCGAACTAATCTCGACACGAAACTTGAAATTTCACACTTCCCAGCAATAATAAATGTTTGGTATTCGAAATATCGGGTTATAATTTTACCTCAACGGAACCGTATGTAATTTATAAGTTATCGCTAGAGTTCCATGTTAAATACAAAAATTTAAATAACTTCTGATAAAATGTTATAGTTGACTGTTATGAGGCAAGGTTGAATGATTATTTGCATCAATTTTTTAGTTTCTTAATTAAACGTAAGACCAACTTTACCAGTAAAATGCTCCGAGTTTGTTACATCACAGGGAAAAAATCGAGCACGGCCTTTGCCAAATTCGGCTTCCAATTTTTGCACAGCTTCTTTTCCATCCCCATTGTCCAAATCCATGATATAAACGCACTAAGCAAAAAGTGTCATTCATTTTTTTCAACGTGGTCAAATGTGATTCCGAATAAATACTAACAAAGATAGTTCTTTTTTAAATGAAGAAACCATAACAAATTATCTGACTCACAGAACAACAGACTGATCAATTGACTGAATAGATACTGTCTACAATCTTAAAAGTTCAACTTAATGGCAGAAGTTTCCCTCCATTATTGTGGAGCCAGTCAGTCGAACTTTAAAAATTCAACTCTAACTGTACTAGGAAGTAATATTCAAAAGTTTCTCCTGTGAAAATTTTAAAATTCCACAATAGGGATGAATACAGGAGCAATTTTATGCATAAAATTATTATTTTAGTATGTGTCTTATGGAGCTATTTAACATTTTATTTCTTAATTTCGTCACAGTCCAAATTTTTTAATATTAAATGACGAAAGCACTTACGCATTGCCTCTCCCATTTGGTAAGGTTTAATCAGTAGGTGACTACTCAATCGACAAACGTATTTTAATAAAGAGACGTACGAAATAACCCTAGGAGAAGTCATGTTTTTATCGCGATCTTCACCTTATCATCAACGAAGAAAAGCAATAAACAATAAAAAATGAATGGAACGTTGCCAAATATTAAAGAAATCTGCGATCGTGAGTCAACTATAAAACTGTTTTCATTATTTTAAAATCCTCCTATAAAAAATAGATTCCTCTTCTTTAAACAAAACAAAAAAAAACATATGTACTCTTATGATTCTGTTCCGGAAATAGTATATTTTTCTGAATACCAATTTCATCCCGTATGACAAGTATACTATAAGTCCCTCGTATATCAGTATCATTTTGTGCTAACAAATTAGAAGAACGCAAATAAAGATTTTCATTATTTTTTGTATACGCTTTAGTTCCTTGGGGTTCTGGATATCATAATCAGTATGAAGTTAAAGATATAATATTCGTCTGTCCATTTTTTCAATCTGATGAAGAAGAAAGATTTAGAAAAATACTAAAAGGTAAATATTCCGTACTTGTAGACTTGTATCAACTTACTTTTGCATCATGGCGAAGTAATTCATGTGCATAGAGAAAACCTATCCCATTGGCTCCTCCTGTTATCAATGAAGTTTTCTCACGTATCTGCATTTTACCTAAAATTAGTCGTCACTTATTTTATGGATTTAAAATTGAAACATAGGAGTCTTGTCTCAATAAGTAGTGAAAAACGTATACAATAAAATCTATTACAGTAAATAATGTAACGTACAATTATTGATTATAACAATGAATATGAAAACCATTGTCTTAAGTGTTGAAAGAAAAACAGCAACATTCTGGTCCTTTTTTTGTTGAAGTTTCATAACAATGCACAGTGGTCTGGAATAGGAATTTACTGTTCATAATCGCCCACAGGTCGTATTTCTTAACCGATTTAAAAGTTTTTGTTTTTAGAAATGCTCAGCAATTAATTTCGAAGAGAATTGTGGTTTGTTTTTTTAAAATTTTTTTCACAGAGCAACACTATATAAACAAATATAGTGACAAAATTGAACATTTTAGCTTTGTGAATTTTTGTCTCAAGAAAAAATATAGATAGAAACTCACTATCAGCCGAATTATGGCATATGCATTCATAGAACATAATTAGTTTTAATAATATTTAACTTAATTATTATAAACAACTTTTATAAAAGAATTCTATTAGTGTTTTTTTATCACCAAAAAATCGTTTATTTCACACTAGTTGCTAATATTTTTTATAAGAGTCATAATTTTTAACAAAAAATTAGCATGAGTTAACAACTATTGTTTTTATAAACATTTTTATAAACAAATTCTTTATAAACGAGTTTTTCTCATAGCTGAATTGATTTTTCTGAACAAAAATGATTCACAATTGTCTTTAAAGCCATTTATATACTTTAAGCTTTATCAAGCATAAACAATATAGATTGTTTATAACAATTTAGTTAAACAAGTCTACTAATCGGCCGCTTCCTCGTAGAAATAAATGTTTTATCTTCAATAATTATTAGAGTGACATTTATTGCGGTAAGTAACCAACGAAATTAAATAAAGAATAATTTATATGATTGTTATAAATAATTCTTTTATCAAAACTATGATTTATTTTTTTACATGCAAAAAGGACGGTTTTCACTAAATTTATCCGACAATAAATTAACAGTGATTCCAAAATTTGATATGAGACATTAAATAATTTGCGTAATTGTTAATAACAATTTTAAAACAATACGTGACAATATGCAGTTGGTCGTAGAAAAATGTTACTTTTTTTCAATCACTTTTGTGATAATCTTATTTGTGTTATTGAATCAATGAAAAAATTAATACTTATAATAATAATGAGATTACTATAAAAAACCTAAAATAAATATATTACGATGCAGAACTCGAATCATTTTCAGATTTGAATTGTTCTATTAGTTCATCGAGTTCTTGATCAAGTTCAACTTCAACTTTTTCCCATTCAGGCTTCAAGGATGCAATGAAAAGATCTGAGGACTCAAGGAGTTTGTGAATAAGGTCGTGCATAGTATGCAATCGAGAGATTTTTCGTGTGTTGAACTGTCGAATGTATTTGATATCCTTGTTCCTGGCTTTAGAAGCTTCTTTGGAATAAATGCCAATTTCTAGCATAAAATTCTCCATAACTTTTCCTCCATGTAGCAGGATTTTATGAACTGAAGAAGGCATTAGTACCATGGATATAAACTCACATACAGTTTTGCTGTCCTAAAAGCATACTCGTTGAAAAAGAGAGGAGGAATTTTTCTGCTACTAACTAAGATTTGTAGTATCTTTCTAAATATTTTCATGAGTTCTTCATTTACTCCAGTTATTTCTGTTACTTGATCAACATTTGAGAAAAACCCATGAGCCGTATTACCACAATTAAAGTTGCCAGATCCTTGACTTGGTTGATCAATTATTAACCTCATCTTCTTTTGAAATTCGTTGCAAATTCTTTTCTCAGCTTCTTTCATATGGTCCATTTGCAGATTTGTAACCGATAAGCAATATGCAGTATACACTCCATGAACCTAATCCCAACATGTAAAGTAGAAAGACCAAATTCTAAGCTGGATACAATTTCTGTCTTCTGCCTTACACACTGTGGAGTATCAGTGAGAGCTGTACAAACTTTTCCATCCAAAATAGTTAGCTTCATTTCTGTTATCACTATATACACACTATTAGTCGTTGTGATTGTTGTGGGTCTAAGCTTCTGAACTTGTGTCTTAATATTTTTGATTTCCGATTTCGTTAATTCCTTTGTTCCCTGTGCATATTTAATCATGATAGGTATACAACGTTTTGACGAGGAACTATGAGGATTCATCCAAAATGTTTCTCCCATGTGCTTTACCCTTAACCATATTGGCACCATTGATGCTCTTATGTTATGTTGAAGCTGATGTTGTTATTAAACTTCTGATTGTATTTTGCATCATTTGACAGTCTATCGATGCCATATTTAATTTCAAAGTCCAAATAAGTGATCTTTAATCTATTCTCCGAAATCGGAAGGCATAAATTCGGATCTTTAAAAAGAAGTTGAATAGTGTGATCAATAAGAGACTGAATCTCAACCATGGCTCCTTCTTCCGTTATTCGAATAATTGAAGGATAACAATCTTTTTTAATCTCTAATACATTCACATATGAAGGATAAATGTCAGCCTTTCTTTCTTTAACATGTAAGTGAATAGTATTATATTGATACTTTGATAATCGGACCTGTTGCATTAAAGCTAAAGCTTCTTCTGAAGAGTATGACACATATGATTCAAAGTCAGATTTAGCTTAAATGTTTAAATTTTCAGTATCGTCAGAATTTAAAAGAACGACTATAGCATTTGCAATTTTTTTCTTCCACTCTTTCGTAGAATTCGCAGAAATGCATCCTGTATATCAGCAGCCGTAAAACTCTCTTCAATGGACATTAATTTTCGTCTCTTTGTCGGAGCAGAAGCATCTTCGAATTTTGTATCCGAACTTTTTCTTCCTCCTTTTGATTTTATCCCAGAGAAGGTAACAACGAAGTCAGTTTTCAGCCTGCAGAAGATATTTTAAAATGACGCCAAAAGCAAATTATATAAAGATAATTTCAACGCAGCCTCTCTCAGTTATATAAACAAAAATTATTATTTCTCTTGCAAGAGCGCGTGCGAGAGATACCCACCTAGCGGTGAACCTGGAACTGTACTTTTTAGTTGAGAGTGACTTGTTCTTCATTTGTTTTTCATGAAGTTACGTACAAAACAAATGAAAGATAAGTGACTTCTGAATAAGCAAGTACAGCGTTATTGCACCTTATTTTCAATTGTTCCTCATTTATTTTTCAGGAAGTTGCATCAAACAAATGAAAGATAGGTGACTTCTAAAAACTCAAGTACAGCGTTATTGCTATGGACAGTTTGCTACAGAAATTGTTATTAACAATTACGCAAATTATTACTTAATGTCCCATATCCAATTTTGGAATCACTATTAATTTATTGTCGGATAATTTCAGTGGAAAACCGTCCTTTTTGCATGCAAAAAAATAAATCATAGTTTTGTTAAAAAAATTGTTTATAACAATCATATAAACTATTCTTTATTAAATTTCGTTGGTTAGTCACCGCAATAAATGTTACTTTAATAATTATTGAAGAAAAAAACATTTTTTTCTACGAGGAAACGGCCGATTAGGAGACTTGTTTAACTAAATTGTTATAAACAATCTATATTGTTTATATTTGATAAAGCTTAAAGTATATAAATGGCTTTGAAGACAATTGTGAATCACTTTTGTTCAAAAGAATCAATTCAGCTATGAGAAAAACTCGTTTATAAAGAATTTATTTGAAGGAACTGTTTATAATAATTAAGATAAATATTATTAAAATTAATTATGTTCTATAAATGCATGTGCAAGAATTCCGGCTGATAGTGAGTTTCTATCTGTATTTTTTTTAGATGAAAATTCACAAAGCTAAAATGGTCAATTTTGTCACTATATTTGTATATATATATTGTTGCTCTGTGAAAAAATTTAAAAAAAGCAAACCACAATTCTTTAAAAAGTTAATTGCTGAGCATTTCTGAAAAAAAATTTTTAATCGGTTAATAAATACGACCTGTGGGCGATTATGAACAGCAAATTCCTATTCCAGACCACTGTGCATTGGTACTTCCTGGCTATCCACGCAAAAATTTTCAGAACACTTTTTTTCAAAAGATATGTTTTTCAAACTGCGTTTTATAACAAATGATTGAAAAAATTATATTTTAATTTAATACAATTCATCAAAAGTATGAACGCGGATACTAGAGCTTTCATCCAGATTAATAACAATAGATAAACATGTCCATATTATTTGAGATGGAATTGCTTACAAAGGAAAAAGATTTTAATTAAATTATTCGGAATATAGCGGAGTATAAATTTTGAGAATATATGGTCATGTTGGCAACAATTGTACACTGGATATTAGACTTGACGCGGCATCAATTCTCTAAAAGACTTGAATGGGAGACGCTTAAATGAGAACTTAAAAAAACATAAGGTCATTTTTGAAAACATGGGTCCATCAACAATGTGCTCGACAGATTCTGCTTATTCATTCTCGAGGCTAGCTCTGGATGCTTAAGTAAGAAGAGCCGATGGTGTTCTCTCCATAAGCTTCGCCAAATTTTCTCTGTCAAAAAATAAGGGCGCATAACATCTGTTTTCATATGGTATTTCCCCTCTGCTTCGGTCTATGGTGAAACTGGGTTGCCTACCTCAAAGGGATTTATTGATACTGGACCATCATAAGGTTGCTCTAAGACATCAATTTCTGCTGCACGATCGTCTGAAGTAGCTTCCTCTGATGGATGCTCATAGTCGACGTTTTCCAAAGCTAAATGAACCTGCGGTTGGATTTCCATTGCTCGCCCTTTTGAGATAAAAAGATTATTTCTTATGGCCTTTAGCTTACCTATAAATCGTCCCACTGAAAGCTTCTGTATGTTAGGATACTTCGCTGCGAACTTTGTCATAAAGTTGCATCTCACTATTTACTGTTTTTCGCAGATGTTCTTGCAGGTCAGCTGTTTTGATTAATGAGATACGCGCGACCATCTTATAGCTCATCATAAGCACCGTCCCTAATGCTGTGGCCCCAGCGGTGGCTGTAGCGACGCCCGTCGATCCTTAATATGCGACATGCGTTTCAAAATATTTACAAGACTCTCCATGATAAATTATGTGCCTTGGCCTTTCTCTTAGTCCCTTTCCTCTTGGTTTTCTGACTTTTTGACATGGGAAACCTAGTTATTATCAACGCTACAGCCAACATCATAATCGTCAAAGGCATGAGAGGAAAGCTCAAGCCAAGATCATGTTTCCTTACAGCAATCAATTACGAATCAATCAGAATGTGTATCTTATCGGCTCCCGCTCCTTTTACCCTGTAAGGTTAGCAAGAGTGGAAGCAAGAGGCTTCGTACAACACTTTTCCTGATATTTCGATCTCTAGCCGCGCATTTTTTCCTCCTTTTCCGTAATATTACCATCGGCTAGTGTCGAGAATTTAATCACGTAAATTATCTATGTAGCACTGATATGTTGTGGGGTGGAGAATGAGTAATTCTAGTAGATCTTGTACTGCTAATTCTCTACAACCGAGTCAAGTTCCTCCTAGGTGTATTGCGACATTGTGTCTATATATGTACCTATCTGTTAGACAGATCCATCGATAACTCTTTTCTACGCATTATGCCGTAGATGTGGTCATAAAGGGGATTATTGGCATGGTCTCTGAGTTGAAACGAATTTTATGCCACCTGCAGAAGATTTGTAAGAAATAAAGGTGTTATTGATGCTTGGCCATGTGTCATATCGCTAGAATCAAATGACAGAACAAACTCATCGGCGGCCCTATCTGCGGAACGGTATAGAAACGCCGCAGCATTGTCCGACTTTATGTTGTTGTACGTATCGTATCAGAAAACTTGTTCTATTTAGAACTGAGCATGGTGTAGCTAGAACCGTGCTTTGATTAAGACTTCAATGTATTTTCATCACCTGGCTCGTGCTACGATCAAGTTCTTTCAACTTATCGACATTTCATTCTACTGCAACAAACGTGTAGATAAGTATAGAAACAGCCAAAATATTGTTAGCCTGAATCGTATTCTTCTTAGAGAATTTAGCAGCCCAAATTTTTCTGCGACTTTTGCGATAACTCCAAGGGACGTTTAAAAAAAACACGTTTTAGGTTTCCGCTTGTGCTATTCCAAGGTATTTATATGTTTCTCCATTATTATGCTGTTAAATCGTATTTCTATTCATGAGTTAAGCATCCCGATCCTCATGCGATGATGTAACCCTAACTCATAATTCTTAATATATTTTTGTATTAACTTGTTCTCGGGTGAACTCGGGTTTTTATCCAAGCGGTGGTCTAAGTTAAGTGACTCATGAAATAAAGATGTTATCATGTAATTAACTAAGACTTTTAAAACCTTTTGCGATGACGTTATAGGTAAAAAATTAGGAGCATTTTGTAGTTTGTAGTCCGCCTTTTACCGCTGCTATCCATAAACAGTGGCCGCGAACTTTGGATATAACAAGAGTCGCCTTTAGATGCATTCTTAGAGCTACAATCTTTAGCTTTTGGTTTCAAACTTCGCACTTTTTTAATAGAGAGGCACGACTGCCTCCTTCATTATCTTATCCCACTTGACGCTCTCGCTTAGTATTTTTGTTTAAGTAGTTGGCTGCAATTGATATCGCTAGTCAAAGCATCCTCAGCAGGCACATATTATATTATAAGTACTTCATGCCTTATCTCGCTACACTTATGGATCTTGGTTGTATAGGTAGTATGCAAGGGTCCGTAAAAGTGATCTTTTCTAACTCTCCGTCAACGTTAGGGCCTATGAAATATGGAGAAAATCCAAAAAAATGTCAAAAACATTCGGTAATAATTATTTTGATGCCCTCACAGGTGATGATTTTAATAGATATAAAGTTAGAGTTATAGTATGTGAAGGTGTTGATCCTTATAAGCTGAATATAAGCAATTTATCAATAGAAGAATATGAACTTGCCGAAGTTGTCTCTTTGGAGCTTCTGCCTTATTTGATACATACTACAAATTTTCATCCCGAGGTCAATTCACAGTTTATAAATCCACAGAGGCCCATACTTTTTTTCCTGATCGCTGGATTCCGTGGATTAAAACAAAGTGTTTATCAAGTGTAAGTGTGACAGTCCAAAGTAAGTAGTTCGCTTAAGAGTATTATTGTTATCGCTATTATTTATGAGTAAAATAATGAGTCATAATAAATAAATGAAAAAATTCATACAATAAATAATAAATAACTAAGAGAATAAATAGAGAAAATAATCAGGCAGTTCAATAATTCGAAAATATATTAAGTAGCAATGGGTTTAAAATTTTCACTTTTTATAACACCGGTCACAAAAAAGTGGTCTGTCCGACAGACTGCACTAGCATATTTATATGTTTTGGGGGTCACTGAATTCAAATTCGGTAGCCAAATAACCAAGTTCGCTCGTATTTTTCTGAAAAACGAAAAAATAGACGTAAAATCGACAAAAACAGCGATTTTTCAGGTATATTTTTGCAAAAAAAATATTTTTTCGCCCGATGGACTTAACCAACATATTTATATGTCTTTTGGGTTGCTGAAAATGAATCTGTGTCGCAAATAACCAATTTCGCTCATGCTTTTTCGAAAATCGCAAAAATATGCGTAAAAACAGCGAATACAGCGATTTTTCTTATCAACTTCTGCAACAAAAAAATTTTTTTATGCCCGGTGGTCTAAATCAGCATATCCTTATGTTTTTGGGGTCGCTGAATCCGAATGCGGGTTTCAAATAACCCAGTTGGCTTATATTTGATCGAAAAATGCAAAAATAGAGGTAAATCGACGAAAACAGCGGTTTTTCGTGCATATTTCTGCAAAAAAATATATCTTCATCCCCGGTGGACTTATTCCAGCATATTCTTATGTTTTTGGGGTCACTGATTCTAAATCCGGGGTTCAAATAACCCAGTTGGCTCATATTTTATCGAAAATCGCAAACATAGATGCAAAATCGACGGAAACTACGATTTTTCGTGTATATTTTTGCAAAAAAAAAATATATTTTCATGACCGGTGGACTTGACCAGCATATCTATATGTTTTTTGGGTAGCTGAATCCGAATCCGGGGTCCAATGTTGCAGGGTCCAGAATTCATTACAACAGCGTCTTGCACTGAAATGATGCCTGGATTAGTTTTAAAAATGTTGTAAAAAACTTTGTAGGTAGTAAGAAAAGTCCAGACTATCAAAATGTGGTTTCAGAAATGGTAGCAAACTTTGGTAAACTAGGCTGCCTTTTGAATTTGAAGCTACATTTTCTTCATTCGCATATAAATAAGTTTCCAGACAACCAGGGAGGCTTTAGTGAAGAGCAAGGCGAACGTTTCCACAAGGATATAAAGGAGATGGAGAGGCGATATCAGGGATGTTGGGATATCAACATGATGGCTGACGACTGTTGGAGTTTAAAACGAGATCAAGTCAATCAAGGTATCAAACGAAAGCAAAACCCATTACGTAGGTCTTTTGAGGACAAAATAGTTCGATACAAGCGATATAAAGACAAAAAATGAATAAAAGAACCCTATAAGCGTGAGAGGCAAGGGGACTCACTGTAATAAAGCACCCCAAAAAGAACAGAATTTACTGCGCCCACGACGTTGTTCTTGGGTAACGCTAAAAGTAAATAAAACTTATTTACAAAAAATCTTACTATTGCCATGCGTTTTTCGATCAAATATGAGCCAAATGTGTTATTTGAACCCTGGATTCAGAATCAGTGATCCCAAAAATATAAGGATATGCTGCATAAGTCCACCGGGGATGATGATATATTTTTTTGCAAAAATATGCACGAAAAAACCTATGTTTTCGTCGATTTTACCTCTATTTTTGCATTTTTCGATCTAATATGAGTCAACTGGATTATTTTGACCCCGGATTCAGATTCAGCGACCCCAAAAACATAGTGATATGCTGATTTAGACCACCGGGCATGAAATATTTTTCTTTTTTTGCAAAATTATATAAGAAAAATCGCTGTATTCGCCGTTTTTACGTCTATTTTTGCGATTTTCGAAAAAGTATGAGTTAAATTGGTTATTTGGGCCTCAGATTCAAATTCAACAATCGAAAAGACATATAAAAATGTTGTTTAAGTACACAGGGAGAGACAATATTGTTTTTTTTTTGCAAAACTATACCTGAAAATCGCTGTTTTGTGTCGATTTTACGTCTATTTTATAATGTTTTTCAAAAAAATACAAGCCTAGTGTAGTCTGTCGGATAGACCACTTTTTTAAATCCTGAATTCTTCACGGACTTTTTTAGAGCAACCCAATGTGGCATAAGTAACAATCGTGGTAATGAAAAATTACAAAATTAATATAATAACTGAAAACACAGTCACTTCCCATACAAAACGCGACAATTTGGGTTATAAACATGGCCGACTAGTCATCTGGGTGGCAGAGGGGTACTGTCGGAGGGCGCTGTGATGTCACGTGCATACTACCTATATGCTGCCTGCAAATTTCAGTTAAGTAGATAATGAATGCCAATGACGTAGACTCTTGCACCTTTTTTTCTCACATTACGATGCCAGGTCGCTGGGCTCGAATGTAATGAAGCTTCTGGATAGCAACATGCCTCTATGTCGTGATAGAAATACCCGTTTTTTCGCAGAATTTCCATGGTGTATTCGGTGCATCGTCATTTCTATAAAGACAATTCTGTTAACCTTTTAAGGTCGATGCTAGATCATTTTATGAGCCCGAAGGAGCTCGTCAAGAAAGAAATGGCATTCGTGTTGATTGCTCTGGTTTCTTTGCGGATTTCACAGAACTTTTCAGAATTAATCTGAGTCTTGTTTAAAATCAATCTTTAGGCTTTTGTTAACTATCCTACGTTGAATACCTTCAGAATATAAAATACCCAGAAATTTATATGACTCGCCATTAGGTATTGCGCATTTTGCCAAAAGTATGGGAAACCTGGTCAAAAATCGAGAATTTGTTGAAATTTTATAAAATGATCAGTTTGTGGTTTTCGGCCATCCTGAATTGAAATATGATGTTAAACGTACAAAATGGTGGATCCAAAGTGGCTGATTCCAACTTGAAATTTATATTAAATTTTTATAAAATTGTGTCTATAAGGGTTTTGTGGAACACTGATTTCAAATATGTTAAAAAATTCTAGTTCAAAAATGGCGGATCCAAAATAGCGAACGCCACCTTCAACAATGTATGAAATTGTGGTAACATTATAACTAACGGAAATTTATGAGTCGCAGATCTCAAATATTATATTAAAAACTGAAGATTCAAGATGGTGGATCCAAAATGATGGACTAGAACTTTCAAACGTTTTTGAATTCAAAAAATGCTGTCTCTAAGAGTTTTACAGGCCATTGATGTTAAACATGGTGCTGAAAATTTGAAATTCGAGATAAGTTATCTAAGACGGTGGGCTGCAACTTCCACAATTTATGCAATTTTTTAAAGATTGGGTCCGTAGGAGTTTCACGGCCTAACGATTATAAATATGATGCTAAGAATTAAAAATTCAAGAAGGCTGAGTCGAAACGGTGGAAGAAGGTTCTGATATTTTATGTAATTTGTATAATATTGTATTTATAGAGGTTTTAAGGGTCATCGATTTCATATATGATACCTGAAAATCTTAATAACTCTCACTGTTTTCATTCTTCAGAACTGCTTTCGCGTTTGAAGAACTCTAAACTGTTTCTAAAGAGAGGTTTCTGTTTGTTATTTGTAACATTTTTAAAAGTACGAGAACTTTGTTTAGAAATTGTTTTGATATCTTCCTTGGTCTAGGATTTTTGTCTGAAATTATGACATCTAACTAGATGAGAAATGCATGACTGTCTTTGTTAAGTAATTCTTGAGCTTTCTCTAAAGGTTGGTCAATTGGTAGTTACGAATTTTACAAGATTTGTAGGCCATGAAAAAGGATTTTATGAACAGAAGCTGACATGGGTTACCAAGTGTACAGTTTGATAAACATTGTTGCTGTTTTGAGTGCTTGTAATCCAAAATCCTCACTGTCGATTTTGAAACCGAAAACAAGAGCTTGAAGAATTATGGTAAATTGGTCTATCAAATTAATATCAATTACAATGATTTTGGATGACAAAGCCGAATCCTGAAAAAATCTGCTGTGTGTATTCCCGTCATTAGTTGTCCGGCTACCTCCTGGTTTGGGATGACCAACTAGTAGACCAATCTTGCTTTTAATCTACATCTGAATAACTGCTTTTCTCTCTAATGCTAGTTTTTTATCAGGCCTTCTGGGCTGTCGCTTTTTGAGGTCTAAGCGATAAGAAACATGCAACGAGCATTAAAAAATCTGATCCAGGCACGCAATGGCGATAAACCAAATCTGAACGTAGATGGGTCAGTTTCTCTACTGACAATTTCTTCTCTGTTATTCATAAACCTTGGTGTTGGCCCAGAAAGATGGCATCTTTGTGCAAAAAAATTCAGTTACTGTATTGCATACTTTACCGTCTATCATTGTCATTAACAACTCGTGAGAAATCCTAATATTTTTTAACGAACTAAATTTTATTTAACTTGGAGAAAGGTTATCAATTTGACCTAGAATGTATTCTCTCGGCTTTAATAACTTCAGTGGTTTCTTATACGAAAGGTGAATCTGTTTGGTCGAAAAAATCGAGTAGACGATCGACGAATATTTTAAATTCCATTTTTGTAAAGATCACAATTAAATTCGGGACAATAACAACTGGAAGTGTTTTCGGGACAGGTTCACTGACTGTGATTAGATGATTCGCTGTATGATCAAGAAGTCGTTGCAATTGCAAATTTGCGCTTGAAATTCGACTGTTAATACTAGAATGTTAATACATCTGACTTACGATTGGTGGTCATTTTCTAGCATTAATATTATTAGATGCAAATTAAATTTTTTAATTTAGCCAGGATTCTTTTTCTCTAAGACCGTGTCGCAATGCCCCTAAGCACTATTCAGTTATTTATATTCTCATCAGAAAAGATATTAGATTTTCAACTATAGTTTTACATAAGTAGTTATGATGTCCAAAAAGCTTGCACTGATATGTATCAAAACTGACAGATAACCAACGAATTCGCCTTTAGCTCTGCGGTTCCTAATTCTACGCTAGTTAAATGAACATTTTTGCATTAATCTAGTCCGAAATCCATTTGGATACTTTTGGAAAATTGCTTCGTGATATCCATCACTTGCTGCAGTTACTGGTCTCATCTAGCGTATAGTTATAGTTCATCCTTGAATATAAGATGGATCACTTGATGACCATCATCATTATCATCTATTCTAAATACAAGAGATATGCAATTTAGTGTTTTGCTCAGTGAGCTTAATGCTGAATTGGGTTTGGTGCAGCCCTACAATAAGGGGCTACAGGGCCACGCACGAGATGGAACGGACAACCCGAAAGGGTTGTAGCTTTTCCATTTTGTTTTATCATTTTGTTTTCGGTGAGTCCCCTTGCCTCTCACAATCGAGTTACTTGTTTTTCATCAAAATGTTTGATTAAGTGCTCAAAATGCTCTCCTCCCACTTCGATGCACTTGTTCATCCAGGCTTCGAAAGTTTGCACATAACTGCGGTGCCAATTTACCGGACATCCTCTGCCGATCTAGGTACCAGTGAATTCCCGATTCAGCACTACACGAACGATTGCAAAATAATGATCTGGACAACCGTCTGGTTGAAATCACATTTTCTGCCGCACTTCCAAGGTTAGGTCTTCAAGTAATGTTGGAAGTGCATTTTCCAAAAATTTACTCTATTTATCACCGTTGAATATACCATTGATGAAATACGGACCCATAAGTTGTGCTCCGATTACACCACACCAAACGTTCACGGACCAAGGACGCTGACGCTCAACTTCGCGCAACCAGTATGGATTTTCAAAACTCCAATACTGCATGCTATATCGATTAAACGTAACGTGGTTCGTGAAAGCCGACCCATCTAAGAACAATAATCAAAGAAAAATCCGTGTTCCCTTGTATCTACCGAAGCGCCCATTGAGAAAATACAAGTTGGTTCTGAAAATCATTGCCATGAATTTCGTGATATAGTAGCATATGAAACAGATGATATTTATTAGGTTGTAAAACCATTAAAATACTGCTTTGAGACATTTCAGGGTCACGGCTTAGTTGTCGAGTATTAGAATGGGAGTTACGAGATCTGCAGCCATATACTTCCATCAGGCGAAAAAAATTTGCGAGACCGTACACTATCTGGAAAACATTAGGCATACAGATTGTTAGCAATCTATACAGTTCTACAAATTCCTCCATAAATGAGAATCATTTCAACTGTCCCTTGTATAGATAAAACTTCCATTATTAAAGCAATTATGTGAAGTAAGGAGAAATACTGCCTTGAATTGGCCCTCACGATCCCCAGATGCAAATCTTGTAAAAAATATGCACTCTAAAATTAAGCAGAAGCATCAGGGAAAGCTTGCCTTCAACGTCACATAGCTGACTTGACACCTGCGTGACATTCGGAGATCCTTACCATGCACTATGGCCAAAAGTTTAGTGGAAAGTATGCCGAGACGCTGCCGAGCTATAATCGACAGTCTAGGGGACTGAACGTTATATTAGGTAAGCGTACCACAGATCCAAGCATACCGACCAATTCCCTTGTTTATCTTTCGTTTGGAAGTGAATTCCTTGCGAAGTCAAGAATGTCATTTTTCACAAATGTGAAGCCATCTGGCGCGAATTGGAAATAAATTGGAATAAAACTTAGGTATTTATAAACTTAGGTGAGTGGTGGGGTACATTCATAAGGATTCGCTTTTCTTTTGATAATAAAAATTTTTCATTGCGGAAATTTTTTCGTTATGCAAGATGATTCTTTGATCTTGAGACATAAAAATCTCTCAAGACATATACATCTAACGAAAAAAATGTCCGTAGTAAAAACTTTTTATTGTCAAAGGAAAAAGCGTAACCCTAAAAATTTTCCTAGCACCCCGCCCCTAGGGGCGGAAAGGGGAAGGTGGTTACACAATTTTATATCGAAACCTATGTCACGCAGGTGTCGAGACAGCTATTTGACGTTGAAAGTAAGCTTTTCCCGACGCTTCTGCTTCATTGTAGACTACACATTTTCTATGGGATTTGCATTTGGGGATTGTGAGGACCAATTCCAGACGGTGATCCTATTTTCTTCTTGTAAATGGCTGCACATCTGGGTACGGTGTTTTGTGTCGCTCTCGCCCTGAAGTACACAGTCTTTATTTCCCTAGCCTAACCATTTCACTGTAGACTTCATCAAAGTCTTCCAGTAGACTTTAAGCATCCTTTTAGCGTGCAGGTTGCCAGTGAACACGTGCATTACGCCAAATCCCACTTTATAAAAGCGTTGTAAACTCGCATTGCATATTTTCTTTCGCCCAGACCAGTCGCTTTACAATATGCTTTGGTTTCAAGAAAATTTAAGAATCGTGCTCCTCTCTCAATAGCTGGCAGCTCTCAAACGGCGTTCTATCATATATAGCCTTCTTGACAATACTTTTCAGGCTCGACGTCAGATAATTGTCTTATCCTCTTTTTTGATGGTCACACGCGTATTAACCCTGCCTGACAAATTCTCTACGTTTCCTGTCTCTTTTTTACGCCTCGTCAACAAACTTAGAAAATCCTTTGACATTCTCATATGTTTAAGTAATTTTGCACTCATTGCATAATACGTCTTCCCCTTGTGTCTAAACAAATGATATTGGACCAAAACTAATAGTGCATGTTAGGCTAACCTTTTCTAAATCCCAAACCACAGATAGTTTCTTAGATTCTTTAAATTTGGTGTTTTGGTTCCGCTGCCTACTTTCATTTGAGTTAAATTGGGTGGCTTTCTACTCCCTCCTTACTTCATCTCATAACTTTTAGAATTGAAGTATTACCTGCACAAGGGACAGTTGGAATGCTTATTATTTATGGATGAATTTGCAGAAATATTGATCATGCTGTCACTCTTTATGCTCAATGTTTTCCAGAGTATTAATGAAATTCCGATATTAGATGCAGCCGCTCATATCTCCCATACAAGTACTCCGCAACTAAGCCGTGACCCTGGAATGTCTCAAAGCAGTATTTTGGTATTTTTAAAACCTAATAAATATCGTTTCCTTTATATTCTACTGAATCACGAACTTCATGGCATTGACTTTTAGAACCGAATGGCGTTTTCTTAATGGGCGCTTCGGCAGGTACAACGGAACACGAATTTCTTGTCAATATTGTTCTCAGACGAGTTGTCTTTCATGAACAACGGTATGGCCAATCAAGGTAACATGCATTACTGGAGTGTGGAAAACCCATACTGGTTGCGCGAAGTTGAGCGTCATCATCCTTGGTCCTTGTACGTTTGGTGAAGTGTGACCGAAGGACAACCTATGGATCCGTATTTTATTAGTAGTTATTTCAACAGTGGTAAATACAGTAACTTTTTGGAAAATGAACTTGCGACATTACTTGAAGACTTAATATTGGAAGTGCGACAGAAGTTTCAACCAGACGGTTGTGCAGCTCATTATTCGGTAATCGCGCGTGAAGCACTGAATCAGAATTTCAATGGTAACTAGATCAGCTAAGGATTTCCGGTAAATCGGCACCGCAGTTAAACAAGTGCATCTAAGTGGGAGGATAGCATCTTGAGCACTTAATCGAAAATTTTCATAAAAAACTAGCACCCCGATTGTGAGAGGCAAGAGGACTCACCGAAAACAGGCATCCCGATTTTCAGAGGCAAGGGGACTCACCGAAAAAAGCACCTCGACGTTGAAAAGCAAGGGGACTTAACGAACAAAGCACCAACATGGTGAAAGCAAAGTGGATTCAACGAAAAAACCACCCTCAAGGAAACAAAATATTAATATGTTCACGTCCTTGTTCCTGAGCAGTGATGAAAGTAGTTAATTCATTTACCATCTAACTTTCTACGTTTTACCATTTAGAAATTTAACTTGTAAAAAAACTTTTATCTTTTTCACCTTTATTATTTAAAATAACTTTAGTTAGCCTTGAATTATGTCTATTAATTAGAATATTTCTCTGAGAAACTAAACTGATAAAAAATTGATTTAAAGAAAAAAAAACAATCGGAAGAAAATAGGAAATTTGACCGAATAAACTGTCCTACAGTTCAAATGTGATATTCTATGCACTAAGTCTTAACTTTCAACACTGGATAATCCTACCATTACCGGAATACGTCAGTTACTACGGGCAACCATCGTTATTCTATTTTTCGACTGCAATATAAATTAGTGAATATTGTTAACAAGACGTTTTAGCCTTGACTCTTAAAGTCTCATCCGCCTGATTGCAAAGACTACTACCACACTACTACCGAGTACAAGTGAATCCTAGAAGGATTCCAATATTTGATTTGAGGCTGTAGTCAATAGATTACTCTGTCAGTGCGCAGTTCCTCGCATTAATCTTATCATTTATTTGAATTGCTTAAACGTTTAGCCGTTCACGCTCGAAGCATTAGTCAGTATTATTTCATTAGAAATATACATATAACGTACAATTAAAGAGTTTATCGATATTCCTAAGATTTTAGCTCGTCAAAAGATTTTGAACTTATGAATTCATCCACAGGTGACTCGACACCTGCGTGACAATCAGAGATCCTTTCCTTGCGCTATAGGCAGAAGTTAGGTGGAAAGTATGCTGCGACGCTGCCGAGCTATAATCGACAGTCATGGGGACTGAGCGTTACATTAGGTAAGCGCATTACAGTTTCAAGCAAACCGACCATTTGCCTTCCTTATCTTTCGCTTGGAAGAGCATTCCTTAAAAAGTCCGATATTTTTTTCATTAAATGCGTATTTCTTTAGACATTTCGATGACTAAAGATAAAAGAATCACCCTTCGTGATTACATGTATATAATTTAAAAATTTTTATAGGGAAAATCACATAATTTCGCCAGGAACGGGTGCTAATCTAAAAATTACACCCGCTCCCAGCGAAATGGCGGTAAACTTTCAGCCACAACCACGTCTCAAGACCGTGAGATGGGTGGTTACAGTCTGTAACGGAATCAATACGACGATCCGGCGAAAGTTTCGTGCACACTAAGAACAGGGAGTGACCCAAGGACTACAGCCTTCTGCATTTTTCCTGTAAGAGTTTTAGCATATTGTTGACATGCAGGGGTGCTTGTCAGGCTATTAAGGAGTAAAAGCTTGGCACCTCCAAAAGCGCGTATGATAAGGACGAGTAGTTTACCAGAATATTCCGGTAACAATCGTTGCAACTTCCTTACAAGGTCTCTGTACCTCTCTTTCTTTTCATTCTCCTTGGCTATGATTTTTTTGTCAGCTGGTGCCGAAAATTCTACAACGAACATGGTTCGCTTCTCGAAGTGAAGAAGAACCATCTCTGGCCTCGAGTGTGCAACAGAAACAATTGTCGAGAATATAAAGTTCCAATATATGCGGCTCTTCCCATTCTCGACAATTGAATCGATTTCCCTAGGAGGTTTTAGAGGAGCGACATTAAGGTTAATGCTGTAAGAGTGACAGAAATGATAATAAAGCACCCTTAGTGCTTCATTGTGCCTGTGGATGCAGGTCGTTCCCACATCAGTTAAACAACTAAATAGTATGTGAGCTAAATGCTCGTGGTCTACATGGCACGCCCTCCAGCTATCATCGGGAATGTCGTGGCTCAAAATGTGGCGAAGGTATGTTAAGGTGGAAATGACACCGTCTTGGCATGCCAAAATGAAACCCTTCGTACAAGACATCAATCCGGGTGATTGAAGATAAGCAAAGCTTAGCTCACACGACATTGACGGATCCTCCACATTTCTGTGGAAGATACCGTGCATCCTCTTATCGAGGAGCTTTTCACGAAAGTTTTTCTCTTGTGCTTTCTTAATCTGGGCTTTTAGGAGTGCGTACTCAAAATAGAAATGATTTTATGGATTTTGCTCGCCCCTAATACTGAATTTAAGTCCGAGAGTTTGAGCAGCCTCCTCCGCTGCTTTGTACAGAAACGCTACTTTGCCCACTTCTTCGTGCTACTTAAACATTTTGAGAAGAGGGCCTCTTCCATTTCCAGCTCAATGCGCTGTACCCAGAATAATCCTGTTGTGAAGACATTCAAGACTCAATATTCCGCGACCACCTGGACAGTGTGAGATGTACAGTCCCAAAACAGAAGATTTAAGACGCACGCTTTTGTTCATGTGCATAACCTTTCTTGTCCCGATATCAAGGGACCTGAGTATGTTCTTCGTCCATGGAACCACTCCAAATGAATAGAGTACAACCGGGACTACAAGCACGTTCGTTGCAGATACTTTGGTCCTCGCCGACAGTTTGGAAGACCAAATCTGCCAGATGAGATGTTTGTATCTGCCTCGGAGAGTATCCTTTATAGATGGTACATCCTGAATGTGGCTCTGCGGCAAGCCCAGGTATGCATAAGTTTCTCCAGCGCAAGGGTATCGTATAGCGCTTCTATCGACAAGCTCAGAGTCTTCATGGATGCCATTAAGTTCTCTTGGCTTCAAATAAACCTTGGCGCATTTGTCTAACCCAAATTTCATTTCAATTTCCTTAATATATCGTTCGAAAATCCCTAAAGCTAGATGTAGTTGCTCTTTGTTTTTAGCATAGATCTTAAGATCAACCATGTAAATTACATGAGTGACCTTGTACTTTCGATCTGCAAGTTTTCTGCAAAAGTACCCGTCAGAATATCGAAGTGCTGGAGATAATGGCAATAATATAAGGCAAAAGAGGAGTGGGCTCATGGTTTCGCCCTGAAAGACACCTCTCTCACGCTGGTAAAATGCTGCATCTTTGCAGACACATCTATCGATGAGCAGGTTCTCCCGATATCACACTACGCCTTTCTTCAAGCCTCGATGTTCATACATTTATTGCCACACAGGTTCAATTGCCCGAACATTCCTATCATTTAAGATAGCTGTGAATATCTTATACAGTGTATTCAGACAAGTACTTGGCCTGTGATTCTTCGGGTTAGCTAAGTTGCCGACTTCCGGCAGGAGTTTTGTGCCCCCATCCACCTACCACTTCGGAATAGGCTCTTCCGACTTTAAATATAAGGTGAAAATACGGGCCAAATGCTGATCAGTTGAAGGAAACTTCTTCCACCAGAAGATTTTGATACAATCTGGTCACGGAGCGGAATAGTTCTTCTTCCCTCTTAATACTTTTTTCACCTCCTCGGTAGTGATGGGTAGGCATTCTTCATGAGATGTTATGAGGGCATCACACAGCACCTTAGAGCTATTTCTATTTTCTGAATCTTCGTCTAGTGCATGTTTAGTACTTCGTAGACTTCTCTCCCAAATACTTCGACCTTCTATAGTATGGGCGAGTGGTCGACAGTAACTGGAGGGTCTAGGAACAGTCAAGATGGGTTGGAGAGAAACTGTTGATTTTCAGTGACCTGGCAGATGTGATGTAGTCAATCACACATTGAATGCGCAACGCCTACTGTCCTGCCCAGCCTATCTTTACGGCAAGTAGATGCATTCGTCTTTTCGTATTATAATCAAGCGTTGGTTTCGTTTTACGGTTTGCATCGGCCGAAGCACTCGCTGCATTATACACACAATAATTGACTGCCCAGAGGTCGGATTCTTCGGAAAAATGTCCACGAAGCTCGTCATCCATTTCAGCCAGATCTTTAGGCTTGAGAGATACCTTGGTGTTGATGTTTCTCCGGGTCATAAAGCATCGCCCGTGGTTCGTCTTAGTTTTGCCTCTCTTTCTTTGTTGCCGGCTTTTCTGGCTGTGGTAGAGTAGGCGTTCCGCTGACACAGCCCTTTTTTGGAGTACTTAAACATGTTTCATAGACATTGAGGCGACAAGTGGAATAGTTTTGGGTGTTTGTCGCACCACAGAGCATGCAGCCGTGCCATGTAAACCCGTTCAGGGCACAGTCGCATCGTAGAACTCTAGCAAGTCGTGATTCAGTCGCTCCGTCCAGCTAAAGGTCCCGAGATTCTGCCGATCCATCGCATTGAATCCATGTTCATTATCTCCCCCCGCTCTAGAGTGTTCGGCATTGTTAGCCGACCCATTGTCGGGAGCACTACGCGTTCTGTTCTTTTGAACCGCATTTAATACAACTATGATTGGTGTTTCCATTGTTGTTTTCACGAGAAGCTAGGGATTGCCTATTTAATTTTGTAACCATATTCAGCAGATATCATTGGTACAGGGACCCTCTATCCGAAACCCGAGGACGCGTTCGGTGGCTTTTCCATAGGCCCTTCTGTTTGATTCTCGAGGAAGCAAACCCAATATATATATATATATATACATAATTAAAAATTTGTCATAAGGACAACCGCAGGATTTCGCCGGGAGCGGGTGCTAATCTGAAAAATTGCACCCGCTTCCA
>NC_046657.1:137449248-137460869 GCF_010883055.1 Belonocnema kinseyi | reverse complement strand
TGACAAAGCCACCGAACGCGTCCTCGGGTTGCGGACAGAGGGTTCGTCTACCCAGGGCTTCTGCTGAATATGGTTACAAAAATAAATAGGCAGTCGCGGACAATTGTCCAGGTGTGGTTTGAAACAAATTAACCCCCAAGCGGAGGTGTCAAAACCGTGCCGAAACCTGAATAGCATCCGGGTGATGTGTCTAGAACGGTGACTCTGGGATACCGGGCGACTTCTTAGAGTACGCAGCCTTATCCTTGCATGCGGGGCTCTACAAAGATGGAAGAACACCTTTCCCTAGCTTTTCGTGAGAACAACAATGACAAAAACAAACATAGTTGTAGTAAGTGCGATTCAAAACAACTGAACGGACAGGGCTCCCGGCAATGGGTCGCCAACAATGCGAAACCACTCTAGAGCTGGAGGAACCAATGAAGATGGATTTAATGCGATGAATCGACGGAATCTCGGGACATTTAGGTCGGTGGAGCAACTAATCGCGACTTTCTAGAGTGCTACGATGCGAGTGTGGTCCCTGAACGGGGTTACATGACACGACTGCATGCTCTGTGGTGCGAGAAACACCCGGAGCTATCGCAATTTTCGCATCAACGTCTGCCAAACTATGTTGAAGTACTCCAAACAAGGGGCTGTGTAAGCGAAACGCCTACTCTACCAAAGCCAGAACAAGTCGGCAACAGAGAATGAGAGGCGACACTAAGACCAACCGCGGGCAGGCATCTGATAGAGGAAGAGCGGTGCTTTATGACCCGGAGAAACATCCACACCCAGGTTTCTCTCAAACACATCTGGCTGAAATTGATGACGAGCTTTGTAGACATTTTTGCGAAGAATCCGACCTTTGTACTATCAATTGTTGCGCGTATAATGCAGTGAGCAGACGAATGTGCATTAACTCGCCATAAAGATAGGATTGGGCAAGACAGTACGCGTATATGGCGCTAAGAGATGTCTGGAGTGGAGAGAGAGAGTTGGGTGAGAGAAAATCAACAGTTTCTCTCTGACCCATCGCGACTCTTTCAAGACCCCCCAGTTACTGTCGACCACCTGTCCAAACAAGAGGAGCTCGAAGTCTTTTGGAGAGAAGTCTACGAAGTGCAGCATATATGACATCTCTGTCACTCTTACGGCATTCATCCTAATATCGCTCCTCTAAATGCTCCTAGGAAAATCGAGTCAATTATCGAGAATGAGAAGTGCCTCATATACTGAAACTTTATATTCTCGACAATTGTTTCTGTTGCGCACTTGATGCCTGACACGGTTCTTCTTGAGAATAAAAAGAAAGAGTACTAAGTACTAAGCTCTTACTGGTTAGTAGCCTGAAAAGCATCCCAGCGTGTAAAAAATATGCTAAAACACTTGAGCAAAGAATGCAGAAGGCGGTCGTCCTTGGGTCTCGCCGTGTCCACAGGGTGCACTAGATTTTTGCCGGGTCGTCGTATTGATTCCGTTACAGACTGTAACCACCTATCTCACGATCCTGACGCGTGTTTGTGGCTGCGGTATTACCGAGATTTCACTGGGATCGGGCACTATTTGTGCATTAATTGAAACGACTATTTGACATCGTAAGTTGAGAGGACGGGCAAATTTACTTTAAAAAGTGTAGTCAATTCAGATGTCAGGTGTGACCTTGATAGTTATATCAAGGTCATTCAAACTTCAATGAATTCTAATTATTTTTCGCAAGTCAGCTTGTGGAAAATCTCCTCTTACCTCACATACTTAATTGCTTACTTAAACAATGTGCATATTGTGTATCGAGTGACATTGACCATGAACATCAAGGTTATCTCAAGGTTACCTTTGATTTTTTTATTTAAACGATCCTTTGTGACATCTGAAATCAAAAGAGCGGAAAATTTGACGTTTAAAAACGTATTCATGTCCAGGTTAGGAGTGCCCTAGGGTTCATCCTAAGATCATTTTAACTTTAGGTCTGGTTTTTTCGCAAGGTAGCTTGTGTATCATCCACTACCTAACTATCATTTTCTCTAAGAGTACTAGACTTAGTTTTAGCGTTACCGATGAACAACGACATATGCATAGTAAATTCTGTTCCCTTTGGGGTGCTTGATTAGCGTGAGTCCCCTTACCTCTCGCCATCTATCACAGAGAATGAGATGTTCAATATCCTCAAAGTAAGTGCTCGAACTGTTCTCCGTTTACTTCTTGACATGAAGCTAAACGGGCCATTTAATTGTGCCTCTACGTGCCATCCACCGATCAGCAAATACTGTACTCAAGTAAGCGCGAACATCTACTGCGTCATGAGCACCTGCATCATCTTGCTGAATGCATATCTCATCAAAGTTTTCTCCAGGAATCTATCTTATTGCAGAGACTATTTGATTTCTAAGAATGGCTTCGTAATTTTGAGGATTTAAATTACCATCTATAAAAAACGGTCCTGTTATTCTATGATTGAATTTGTCATCCCAAACGTTGAGCTTTTGTGGATATTGCGATTCGTCTTCTCGTACCCAATGAGGATTTGCATCTTCCCAATTTCTACAATTATGCCTATTTAAGGTTCCATCAAGTTGAAAGGTCGTCTCATCTGAGAAGACTATATTGAATAGAAATTTGGGATTTCTAATGATAGGCGTTATCGTATTGTCAGAAAACTCAACGCGACGATCGAAATCGTCTTCATTCAACTTGTGAATAAGTATTTCTTTAATTGGGTGAAAGTTTGCTTTCTGCAGTATATTATGAACCGACGATTTACTTATTTCAAGTTCTTGATCAACTCTGTGAATGGAATTATGTGGATCCTCAGTAAGTGATAATAAAAAGTCCAATGAGTTCTCCTCATTTTCAGCTGACCTTGGCCTGTCTTCTCGAGGTAGATCTCCGACAGTGCCGAAATCATTGAATCTTCTAATGGTTTGTTCAACAGTCGAGGCTGAAATTGAAACCCTTCCAGCCCTAAATGTTTTATTAAACAGATTTCTTAATATCCTGTTTAGTCGCGCTACCGCATCCCAGCCTATTATCATGGAAAATGATATTCTATCTTTTTCTGTGAGATTTTGCATTTTGAGAATTTAAAGTATGGTTTGAACCTTATTAAACACCCATAATAGCGTCCAGCAATAAGCAGAATTTACGTTTGATCATTATTATAATCAATTAAAATAATATTGTATTTTAATATCCTGTTTGTAAAAATTATAAAATTGATTGATTAAAATTACATCGCAATTTATAACATAATTTTCAAGTACCTAAACAAATACAAATTTCACATTTATGTTTTTAAACATGAAATGCACTATCTAATTCACATTGTTTGAGTAAGTATGCAGGGTAGGATGATTTTCCGAAGCTAGCTGCGGAAAATTATTTAGACCATATTGAGGTTTGAATGACCTCGATATGTCCACCAAGGTCACAAGTGACCTATGATCTGATTACACTTTTTAAAGTTAAATATACAGTTCTTTTGATTTCTGATGTCAAACAGAGTCGTTTCAATTAAAAAACAAAGGATGACCTTGATATGACCTTGACGATCATGGTCCAGGTCACTGGATGGTCACTATCTAATGCATATTGTTAAAATAAGTAAGTAGGGCAGGATAATATTCACAACCTAGATTGCGAAAAATTATTAAAACCACATTAAATTTTGAATGACCTTGATATGTCCATCAAGGTCAAACCTTGCCTATGATCAGACTACACTTTTGGATGACAAATTTTTCCCCATTTTGATTGCCAATATCAAAAATAAGCCATTCCATTAATAAAAATAAAAGTGACCTTGAATTAAACATGAAGGTCATGGTCAAGGACAGACCTAAGATCACCACTGGATTTCTCGTTGAATGTTACTTCTAGAATGACCTCAACCTTCTCCAAAAAATGGTACCTAAGAATTCAATAACCACCGCAAGGTCCTATTAGGAGCAACTGTCATCTAAAAATGACAACGACGAGGTGGGCGAAATCCTCGTGTGTCTTAGAGGCTCAAAGCGATCCAAGGGCAATTACTTTAACAGAATATTTGGGGTAGATCCATTGTAGCTCACTTTTGAGGTTTTGATACCTCTCATCATTATCAGGCCTGAAGAAAAATTAAACCCTCTGTACCTGAATTACTTCTCTTCTCTTTTGGCATGAATGTTCATCCTTGCATTTTCTTGTTAAGCAGCTCTTTGCGGATTTTTTTTAATATCTGCTTCCTTAACTTTGGCTTTTAGAAAAGAAGCAGCTGGATACAGTATTACACTTTTCTCACTGCTGATATTAAAATTCAGGCCTAGGATCTCGGCCGCCTACTCTGTAGCTTTGTAAAGAAACGTTCGTTTGCCAATTACCTCATGGTTGCTGCCTATTTGAAGGAGAGGGTGTCTACCGTTTGCAACGATGTAAGCTGTACTTAGAATAATTTGATTATTAAGACACTGGAGATACGGAAGTCCGCGTCTCCCTTGACAGCGTGAAATCTATAATGCGGGAACAGACGTTTTGATATCCAAGCTCTTATGCGTATGCATCATCTTACGTGTGGCGATGTCAGGGGCCTTAGGCCTGTTCTTCCTCCTCTTCACCAGACCAAATATTCCGAACAAGATTCTTGTATCTGCTTCGGATAGACTCCTTCACTGATGTTGCGTCCTGGGATCCGTGACAAAAATCCTAAACGGCAAAGCGCCCGCCCAATCAGAGTCGCGCTTTGTAAAAAGGCTCGCGAATCAGATAGTGACTCGCTACATCGCAATGGATGTATGTATGAGCACGCCTTTATTCGCTCTCTGATTCGCATGCCATTTTCACGGAACGCTACTTTCATTGGGTAAGCGCTTTGTCGTTTGAGATTTTTATCACAAATCCGCGTCCTGAATGCGGCCTTGACGGACGCCCGGGTACGTATAGGTTTCTTTTGTGTAAAGGCGTCTGATAACACTTACATCTACAAGCTTAGGGTCCTGGAGCATGCCAATAATCTTTCCTTCCTTCAGATCTATTTTTACACATTTGTCCAATCCAAAGTTAATGCCAATCTTTCTTGTGTACCACTTGATGATATTTAAAGCATTCTAAAGTTTGCTTTTACCAGAAGAATTTCGTAGTAGTACATCGTAGTGCGAGAGATAGAGGCAGAAGTGTGATGCAAAAAATCAAAGGACGCATTGTGTCACCCCGGAAGACACCCCCTTAGAAGGTTACGTTCCTCGTTATCACTCGATATTTTCCAGATGAGAAAATAAAGCAAGTTTTTTAAAAGTTAAAGCGAAAGCTTTCCGGTACTTAATCCAGGCCATTGAGAGGACTCCTGGAAGGGCTGCTGCATATTTGCAGACGCAGCTTTCAATTAGTACAGCTTTCTCTACACCGCTTCAATTCTTTAAACAATCCTGCTGTCTAGATGTGTAGGAGAAAACTTCTTTCGCCAGAAGTTAATAAAAGTATCTGATTCTGTAGCAGAAAAGTTCTTCAAACACCTTAGTGCTTTTTTCCCTTATCTGTATTATTATTCTTGTGTCAGAAAATACCCATATTTTTTCAACAATAATTTTCTTGATTGTCAGCAGCCCTGGCTTGTTCAGTGTATGATTAAAGGTCCTCAGTTCTGTATTCTCAGGTCCCTCTTCTGTATACTTCTTCTTGCGTTAGATAACACCCGTATTTTGTCAACAATATTTTGCTTGTCAGCAGCCTTTACTTGTTTAGTATGTAATTAAAGGTTGTTTGTTCTTGGGCAAAACTTTATAATCCTTTTGGTGAACGGTCAACCAGATGTTATGTAGCCAATCTCACGCTCAACACAGGACGCATTCTGTCTTGCCCATCCAATCTTGTTGTTCAGTTGATTAATGCATTTTTAAAGATTTTAATTCATCGTCGGTTTTAGCCTTCGATTTGAATCAGCCAAAGCTCTCGCAGCACCATAAACTAAACAATTGACCGTCCAAAAGTCGGGATCATCCGAGATTTTCTTTCGAAGGGAGGAATCCATTTCAGCCAGATCTTAGGGCTTAAGAGAAACCTCTATGTTAATGTTCCTCCCTGTCCTGAAATCATTATGTTCTTTAAGAAGTGCCCGCTTTCCAAAGTTTGGTCTTAATGTCGCCTCCTCATCTTTATCTATAGCCAGAATGATCGATCTTCTTCGTTTCACTTGGCACAGGAACGAATCGTTTTGTTTATATTTTTCTTCTGTTTATTCCTTCATATTTGTTCTCGGATATCCTAAACTGCGAACGAGGCAAATGTCAGCGGAACGTGTTTGTCAACAATCATCACCCAAGTCAGAATTCACGAAGCGATCCCATCCGCTGGATAGACAAAGAACGAAGGTAGAGGAGACCCAACAACTAGTCTGTCCTCTTCTATTCGGTTGATGACCAAAGCACCATGAGAGAGGGAAAAGGTAACCACACTTGAGAGGTCGGCCCTCTTTAATGTTAATAACAGAACGAACTACCGGGAGGTAGAAAGAGACAGGTTGAAAGAGAAAATCAATCAATTTATGCCTGAAAAAATAATGGCATAAATAATGGTAAGCCCAATTATATTATTCTAGCGGAAACTCTTAGCGGCTTGTTAATAAATCTGTTTTAGTGTGTGCTACCGCAAAAATGCTTAACCAGCCCTCTAGATTCCTGTTGTAATTTGCTTCTTCTTTGTTTGAATCAAATCATGTAGAATTTTGTGAGAGTTAATATGGTAGCCTTTTTCGGAATTGTGTAGTCGGTGTTAGTTTATAGATTATAGTTTGTGGGAGCTGGCTAAGAATCCTTTATCATGGTGAAATTGAGTTTGATGCACTTATTGCTTCGCGAGAGTTCTTTTCTTAATCTTTTTTTTATGATTCAATTGCCTGAATTTAGGTTCGTTTATACGCGTGCCCTTTATTATTGATAGCATGGCGTGACCATAGGTGTTAAGGTTCATTTTTTGTAGGCAGCATAACCCCAAAATTGTACCGAAATGGGAGTAAATAAAGTTCGTGGTTCTTTCCATTAGCAAATGGTGTATCCGAGTAAAAATTCATTTAAGGTTAGGAATAACCTGTTCCCCCTGAAAATTTAACTTTCAGGACCAGCGGATGTTAGTTTAGGATTTTCTTTTACAAATATAAACGTTAACTGTCATCTGACCTGAATTAACACGGTAGTTTAGATTTGATTTAACTTAGGATCCTTTTTTATTGTTATTTTCAACTATCTCAGGCCTTAAGCCAATATAGCCTATCGGGCCTATCCTTTTGTATTCGATTCTGTGTTTCTTACAGTTAAGTTAGACATAGAGCCTAACTACCCCCCCCCCCCCCCCCCCCCCCCCCCCTCTGAGGACTGAGTTGAGGTAGGCCATTTACTCTTTCTTTTTTTAGTAAGGAGATTTTTCACCGGGCAGAAAAATGTTGCTACGACGTTGATTTCGCAATGACTGATGCAAAACTTGGTAAAGCTATAGGTGTTTCTGGCACCACAGAGTGTGTATACATGCCATAACACCTTCGCGAACAGGGATAATTCTGGCATCGTAGCAGTGTAGCAAGTCATCCTTTAGTTGACTCGTCTACTCAATGTGGGTGTTTCGCCGTTTCGTCGTCGTGTGTTTATCTTAATTCTGCGACTTTTGTCAATAACTTCGCTGCACATTATATTTTTTTAGTTTGCATTGATAAATATTTTTATACCGTTAACTTGCTTATTTTTCGCGTATTTCGATACTTTTGTAGATGTGTCATATTCGAGCCACCCTTTTTCATAGCCTTTCGAATGACCTATTATATATTCAATTTCAGTTCATAGAATTGCTACAATCCATCGAAAAGGAGTGAGTGTGCCATATTCGAGCCATCTCCTCTATATGTGACGTGCGCCGAAGAAAGAACCCAGAAAACACGTTCTGTAACTGTTCCAGATCAAAAAAGGAACTGTTTTCTATAGCAGTTGTTACAGAATGGTGACAGAACTGTTATAGAATAAAAAGGTAACAGTGTTCTAGAACACTGTTTCAAAATTGTGACAGAACTGTTCTCGAACTATGTAACAGCACTGTTCTGCAACAGTTGCTATGGAATTGTTTTATAACAATCTGATCACAGACGTTCTATAATATTTGTTTCAGGTTTGTTCTAGAACTGTGCCGTAATAGTGTTATATCGAAGTTCTAGAAACCTGTTACAAGTGTGTTCTAGAACGAATTAGAAACAAAGATTAATAACTGCTCCAGAACACTTGTTACGTAATTGTACTCGAACTGACTAATCACAGACTATCTGTAACATTTGTTCCAAGTTTGTTCCAGAAACGCGCTGTCTCATTGTTATATCGAAGTTCTAGAACCATGTTATAATTATGTTCTAGAAAAATTCAGGGAAAAACATTAAAACGGTTCCAAAACAGTTAATACGTCATTGTTTTAGAACTAAACAATCACAGACGTTCTGTAACATATGATCTAAGCTTGTTCTAGAACTGTGCCGTAATATTGTATATCGAAGTTCTAGAATCATTTTGCAAATGTGTTTTAGCATAAATCAAGAACAAAAATTGAGATCTGTTACGAAACAGTTCTAGCACTAAAGTTATAGAGTTCATGTTCTAGCACTAATAACGGATCATAGACGATCTTTATTATGGTCTATATTATTATTATGTGTTTTTATTAAACTTTCACTCGGAAAACCCCGGTTGTACATAATAGCCACAGACTAAGTCAAGTGAATGATGAGATTAGAATGATATAAGTTAATTCAAATAATTTAATACGATGGTTGAAACCTCCTGCGAAAATGTTGTAGGTATACAATAACGTGCGGCCACGTACGTTGAAGGTGACAACAGTCACCTCTGGATGCTTTCTTAGAGCTACCATCTGCCACTCCACGGGTTCTTAGTCACTTTCTTCCTGATGATCAAGAAAGTTTCTTACAATGCGACAGGTGTTTAATAAAACCGCCTTCTGAGCTGCTGCCAATACCCTACTGACTGCTAAATGTTCAAGATGTTCAGTGAACCTTGCGTGCACATTGCCTGTAGCCAAAATCACAATGGGATGAATAGATGCATGATTCACATTCCTAAATCTTGTCTTTACTTCATTCCTCAAGTCGCTATATTTGTGGATCTTGGCTGTATAGGTTGACTGCAAATTTGGGTTAAGCGGAAAAGCAATGTCGATGATGTAGACTCTTCCACCTTTTTTTCTCGCATCACGAAGTCAGGTCGATTGGCCCGGATTTAATGATCCGTTTAGATAGTAACATCCCGATATAAGATGTAATCTTCGCTTTCTCAAACAGACATTGGCATTGTCCGCTACATGATTATGCCTGTGCGTATATTCTCTCTGAGCCATTACGCGACAGCCATCAATAGTGTGCTCGATGGATTCGTTGGTATTTCCACATAATCGGCACCTGTTAACCACGTCTTGATGTAACACGCTTTTGCGATCATTCCTGGTGCAGCCAACCTGGTCCTGTATTGCACTGACGAATCCTTCCGTTCTCTAACTCTACGGTCCCTAATTCCCCTTTGATTAAATGCACTGTTCTACATTTATTTATTCCGGACTCCATGTGGATATGATTGGAAAACTGCTTTGTGACATCGATCACTTGCTGCAGTTTCTGGCCTGAACTAGCGTACAGCTTTAGGTTATCCATGTAAAAAAGATGGGTCACTTGATGACCATCCTCATTATCATTAATTCTGAACCCATGAGACATGCTGTTTAGTGTTTTGCTCAAAGTATTCAACGCTAAACAGAACTATAGTGAGCTGAAGGAGTCTCCTTGAAATATACCCGTCGTAAAGCGTATTGATATAGTTATCCTTGGTTGTCCATGATCAAAATACTTGATACCTGTACCCGAAAGCCTCATCGCATGGCGTCAAAAGTCAATAATGCATGGGCAGATTTTGTAAAGTGTTAAGACTTCAAGCAATAGTCATGCGGCACGGAAGAAAACGCTTGCTTGTAGTCAATGTATGCCACGTGTGAGTTCCTTTGATGCTTACAAGCTTGAGTCATAGCAACAGCGTCTATAGTGACTAGATCTTTACAGCCTCGTGAGTGTTCACAACATCCTTTTTGTTCTTCTGTAAGAATGTCATTCTCGTCGCAATGAGAATATACATTATCTGCAGTGATAGCTGTAAGACATTTATAAATTGTTGGAAGACAGGCTATCGGTCGAGAGTCAGATCGATTTTGAGCTTCTGGTTTTTTTGGTATTATATACGTAGTACCTTGGAGTATAAGACCTGGCATCATATCTGGGTGTTCAATGATCTTCTAAAAACACCTTGCCAACGCAAGATGCTCACTCGTCAGGTACTTGTACCAGAATTTGTGCACCATGCATGGAACTCGAGCTTTCCAATTACTTGTCTTCCTCCAAATTGAACCACGCAGTGTGCACATTGCATCTGCTCATTTTTCCCCAAATACCCGATCAGCAGTTAGTCATATCTTCGAATTGAGGGACTTCGGTGCCTTGTTGATTATTTGGCTTTACTATCAGTTCACGATAGAACCTTCTTTCATCTGTCTGAAAGTTTTTATTTTGTTGCCTTTGCGCATTACTTGCCTTGTACCGACGCAGCCTGGCAGTAAGAACATCAAGTCTCTGTCGCTGAGAGTCTAAAATTTCATCCAATATTGCTGGTATTAATGTCTCGATGTGCCGAGGGTGAATGATTTTAGTAACATGGTTTATCAGCTTTCTGGTTCTATTTCCTTTTTTATATTTAGTTAATCGACCCAATTTTCACCCTAATTTACTGACATTCATATCCAACCTGATCTTCCATGGTGTAACTAGATCCCTTGCTGGGACAAAAACTGCATTTGCAGGCCTAGTTTTCCGGCCCAACTTTCTAACGGTTGCCACAGCTGCACAGCATACAAGAGTTTGCACCTCTAACGCAGTTTGTGCTACGTTCAAGTACGTAGGTAAAACCTTACTGTCGAGATGTGCTATTAGTGTACGCAGATGATTTATGATGTTCATTTTGAGCAGAGAATGCCTCAATGTTGGTTCCAGATATCTGACCTCTAGTAAAGCATGACCAAAATTCCTTTCCAGGTGCTGTAGTTTTTCTGAGATTTCCCTATCCACATCATCATTAGTAATATCTGGATGTGGTTCTAATGGATCCCGTGCATGATGTTCATTATCCTTTGCACCAATGCCTTTAGCATCCATCAAGTTTTCGTTATCCACATTTTTCAAGGCGAGCTCATCAATAGGAAGCTGCCGTTCCACTTCGATTTTGATAGCAGCTATATCAACAGCCGAAAGCAGTCTGTTTACAGATATTGAGCGTTTTCGATCTGCCAGATTGTGCTCAGTTATTTTTTTGACTAGCTCTGGGTATTTAAGTAAGAAGAGTCTATGATGTTCTCTCCTCACACTTTGCCCATTTTTCCATGCCAAATCAACCTGTTGTTTAATCTCCATTGCTCGGTCTTCTTTAACATGTAGATTAGTGCTGATGTCGTTCACCGTGGCAATAAGATCTCTTAGTGTGACTTTTTGTATATTAGGATACTTTGCAGCAAATTTTGTTCTTAAATTGTATCCTTTTTCCATGTTTGTTTCAAACTTCGCACATTATTATTATTATTATTATTATTAT
>NC_046657.1:137446049-137449148 GCF_010883055.1 Belonocnema kinseyi | reverse complement strand
AACCTTATTATCTTTATTGTGCCGTCCGATTGTTACTTCGATGTTCTGTGTAAAACCATTACATTAACCCTTAAAGGTCCCCATGGGGTCTTTAGTGCTCTGACACTTTATTTTGAAATTTACGAAGTTCGTTCTTCTTCAGTTTTTAATCTTTTGTTCAATGTCTTAAAATTTTTTTAAATCATTTATCAAGTGAAATTATCTTATAACAAGACACTTCAGAAAGTGCCCAACAAAATTTCACGCCAAAATATTAAAAAACTTCTACGCAATAAAAAATCACGACTGAGGTCTTCAACGACCCCATTAGTAACCTCAACATTACACCAAAGTGAGGGGACCTTTAAGGGTTAGATTCCTTAAATAAAATAATAAAAAATCTAGTATCATGACTAGTAGCGGGAAGAAAGGATTATACTACTGTGTTGTCTTTCTAAATAAAATTTATTTAAAAAGAAGCAATACAGTTTTCTAATTATAATTGAAGAATATTAATATACTTTATCAGAACACAGATAAACATTTATGAAAGTATTAATACATTTTTTAATAATGAAATTCTATTAATATAAACAAAAAGATAAGTTTACGATACGGACATTCGTCGTCATCGCAACATCGTAAAGATGTAAGGACGTTCTGAAATGTTTTTCTTCGTAGAAAATTCTATAAAAATATTTAAATTTATAATTTGACGTATCGGAAAGACATTTTGGGGCATTTTTCGATATTTTAAATTTATTTCAAAACATTCATAATAATTTGGCTAAAAACTACCTTTACAAAAGTAAGAAAAATATAAAAAATCTGAGTACCGACAAATAATGAAGTTTTGAAGAAACAAAATCTTGACATTTTGCATCCAAAATATTATATACTTTGCCGCACTTAGGTTAGTTTTAACCCAAGTTATTTGCAAATTTAAGAAAAATTAGTAAAATATCGAAAATACCCTTAGTTTCGTTTGGATTCCTCGCTTTCTACATCTATCTAGTCCAATTATCATCTAAACATTTTGGACTGATTAGCTATTAACTGTTTCATTTAAAGCACGTATAAAGGACAGAATGCTTTGCTTTCCACAACGATCCGAAGGAAGTTATGGGGCATTTGTCGATATTTTAAAATCATTTCTACACACTCAAAATCATTTAGCTAGAAACTACGCTGAAAAAATTAATAAAGAAAAATTTTAATTGATAAAGAACTTTCATAGAAATAATGGAGTTTTGATCAAACACAATTCTAAAATTTTTCCTGCAATATTTTTCTATAATTTGCCACACTTAGGTTAGTTCAAACCCAAGTTATTTTGAAGTTTAAAAAATACTGGCAAAATATTGAAAAATGCCCTCAATTTCGTTCGAATTCCTGGCTTTCTAGATCTATCTTGTCCAATTATCATCTAAACATTTTTGGCTGATTAGCTATTATTTTTTTTATAAGCACGTATAAATAAAGTGCAAAAAGTTATCTTGCAATCTTAATACTTAAGGTTATAATTTGAACGTATGATGTAGCTTTTTTAATCCATATAAGGACAGAATCTTTTTTGAAATCCTTATCAACATTTTTAGTAAAAACCGTTACTCTTACCTCGAATTGCACAACAATTTTTTATCTTCTTTGAAGTCTAATGATTTTTTATTAAAAATAACTATTTCCTGTGCAAATGATCAAAATAACCAGAAGTTGTAAAAAAGTTGTGAATCTTCTCCAAAATATAATCTAAAAAAATTAAAAATAGCAATTTCTGGGGAAAAACACTGATTAGATCCAAACTTTTATGGAAACTCAATCAAATTCTGATATCGTACCTTATTTATTATTATTTATTATATTAAACAAAGAAATTATTTTGTATAAATTAGTATATAAATTAGTATATAAATGATAAATCATGATTCATGGGTAAAAGATTTGACACAACTAGATTTAATTTATGATTTGAAAATTTGAATCTTGCCGCCTTGAGCCGTGGTTCGGCCACAGTACGCCAGGGAGCGCAGCGATTTGCCTTTCTCGCAATTGAAATGAAGGGCCGAGTGTTTAAGAGCGAAGCTGAGGCGACGAGAAGCATACTTACCTGTTGTAGAGGCTACTGTGTTCAACAAGACAGTTCCTCCAGGGCTAGGGTCTCGGATAAAAATATATTCATTGGAATTTCAAAACTTCCGCCTCGCAGGATATTCCTACGGCTTACCCCTTGAATAACCGTGGACATAAATTGGCTTAAATCGAATACCCCTGTATATTCTATTGCTGTAACCAAAGTTCTACAATTGTTCTAGAATAATTACAGCTCGATTGTCAAACCGTTCCAGATCTGTTACAGATTTGTTATACAACATTTGTAATTGAGTTCTAGAATTGTTCTAGAAATGTTACAGATCGTTTTTCACAGCGTTCTAGATCTGTTACAAAATTGTTACATAACACTGGTAACCGAGTTCTAGAATTGTTATACGAATGTTACAGATCAGTTTTCACAGAGTGCTATATCTGTTACAGAACTGTTACATAACACTGGCAACCGAGTTCTAGAATTGATATAGAAATGTTACAGATCGTATGTCACAGCGTTCTAAAACTGTTACAGAATTGTTCTAGCGTATGTGAGATGACATAGTTACTCGCATGTTTGTAACATGTTACTAATCTGTTCTAGAACACTTTCTTTTGTGTTGTAAAATAGTTACAAATCTATTCTGTAACCATGTTTGCTGGGAGGGGGGGCTTATTCTGAAAAGTAAGATTTTTCAGAGCGAGTGGTCGAAGTCGACCCGATAGGTGCAACTTCTTCCCTCTCCATTTCCCTCTCCACTTACCACTACATTCTCACGAAAAGAGATAGGTATTAGATGCTGCTTATACAGACATGGTATAGATTAGACGCGTAGATGTAGTGGTAAGTGGTGGGAGGTATTTAACGGAATCACGAGCTCTCTAGCGAAAGCCCGATTTCTTAGTTACCTAACAACTCACCTATTAGCAATAATAACGCTCGGATTTTTTTTTCGATGGTTTCTTTAAAAGGAGCAACTCAAAAACTATCCACAGGTGCAATAACCTCAATTTTTATTTTTTTTAAATAAGCCC
>NC_046657.1:137429593-137445949 GCF_010883055.1 Belonocnema kinseyi | reverse complement strand
AACTTTTGTCAAAAATTCCGCTACGTAGTGACATACACTAGCCGTCCAATAAGACGACGAACGTGAGACTTTTACCGCCCAGCAGGACGACGGGGTGAGGGGTCCCCACTATTCTGCGCTGTGAGTGTGCACGGTGTAGAGCGAACTTATGTTTTGAGTGAGACATTAGGTCGTGTGCATTGCAGAGAAGAAAGTGGAGGAGATAGAGGATAGAGGAACAATGTCCAACATTGGTTTAAGATTGAACTGAGCTGCTTTTTCTTATTCCTCAACATTTTTTTGAAAACCTTATATAGTTCTCAAAGCACCTAGTTTTTCAAGCGTATTTTTCTTAAAATGACACCATGTACATAGAGAAAGTCTGGTGTGCGACATGAAGCCAGCCATAATCTTACTTATTTTCAAATCAAACACAATAGTTCCGCCAAAGCGATTAATATCAAGTTTAAAAGACATTTGGGATACAATGTCAACAATTTCCTCATTGTTCAACCCGAGTCCTGAGATGAAGAGCTTCTTAACTCTTCAATCGTTAAATTGTTTTGTGATTGCTTGTCCATATTCTTTACGGGTACTCTGCAATCTTGCAAACATTCGTAGATTGAATAGACAAGCGTATGTTCAAGTAACCTTGTCCACCATCGAGACAAAACTTTAAATAAACATGACAAGATGCACGCTTTCAATTACATGAGAAATTAGAGCCTTAACGAAATTGAGCCTGCAAATTCTTAACCTCGTTTGCTGTAATTAAGGGTTGACAAATTGCACTTGTCAGATATTTCTTTTCCTACTAACGAAGTCCATAATCATTTGTGGCCCAAGGGAATAAATAATGATAGAATGTTAGTGTTCACAAAACGCTAATATTATTTTGTAGATAATACAGATATTTTCATATAAAACTAAATCGAAATTTTCAAAACCACACGGAAAAAGTGTATTGGGTGAAGATTCCTTAAGATTTTCCTAAAGCTTGGACGTAGAGGTATTTAAAAAAAGTTGCAAACGCAATTGATTAAAACCAATTCTATGGAAATTTTTTTTTTTTTTTAAACAGTTTCTTTCGGTACTAGGTTTCAAATGCTAATTCCGTAGCATTGAGAAATACTTCTGCAAATACATTTGGGATTTTTCTAAAAGCCTTTATGTCTCAGCTTTACATTTTCATTCAAATTTTTATTTCAATCGAAACCTTTATTTAATATTTAAACGAAAAATAAATTTAAGGAATCTCGAGCAGATCACAGTTGATATACTTGATTCAATATTATCGAAATCGACTAGGTATTTTATTAAGATTCCTTAACTTTCTGTTCCAACTAGTCATGTTGTTAGTTTTAATAAAACAGTAGTTCATTGGGTTGTTACATTGAAAGAAACCAGTTACCATAATTCGATTATTCAATTTATAAAACGAAGTTCACGATAAGCAGTCTGATATAAGAGACTATAAGTACTGTTCTATAGGAGATAAAATTTTTTTTATATAATTGCGTTTACTTATCTTTATCTTTATACAATATACATTTAGAATATATATGGGACCAGAAATTATGAGAAAAGTATTAGATTTCACATTTTTCACAGCAAAATCTCCTCATGATGTCATAAATTTTGAATTGGTACCGATCGGGAGAAAAAAATTAATTACGAGAACAATGCTAAAAAAGTTAAATAATAATAACGACCCAAAAAATGAAAATTTTGAAAAAATGTTATAGGGCTATTTTATTGATGTAAAACTCTACCTTATCACGCATTCCCGAAGAAAAATCACCATCCATAAAAAAAGTGGCCCACTTGACAAATTTTGCCACTTCTCTATTTTAGTTAACTGCGTTTCTTCCTTCATTATTTTTTAAATTTCTTTCATTTTTTCTTTTAACTGTTTTTTCCATTATCTTCTTGATTGTTCTTGCAATTCTTTCTTTTTCTTCATCTTTCCATATTTAGCTTTTTGAATATTGATCAATTTTTGGATTCGATAGACCTAATCCAAAACATTATTTTTAAAATCTGAAAGAAATTCATTGAAGTGTATTGTAATTATGTGTGTAAATAGTAAAATTGTATATATGTATTAATTTAATTAACTATTCCACCAAATGTTCATTGACTGTGTCGATGCCAAAATTTTAACAATTCTTTCTTTTCAATATCCCCAGTCCATGATGCTTCCGATGAAGCATTTTGAAATTCTAAGAGTACTTCCGGAGACAGATTATCTTCAAAGTTTTAAAAAAAATTTTGTTGTTTAAACTCAATTCAACCCTTTGAATTATCCTGCTGATCTGACGACTCTTTTTTCTTTTTACTTTTCTTCAATAAATCATAATCTACAGCAGTAAGATTGAAAGGCCATAGCTCTGATGCTTTGAAACAATTCATAACATTATTTTTTTCATGATGAAAAACATTGGTTATTTACTCATAAAAGGTTTCGGTGGTCATCCAATCATTTTCTAATACCCAAATACCCCATCCTTTTGGAGTATTTTCAACAATTTTCTTCGGTGCATCTGTTTTATATGAGAACATAAGCATAGGGGAAGCATGAGCTCCATTCGCAGTATACATAAACAATACTGTGAAGCTTTCTTTTTCAGCATCAACTATCTTTTACACTGAGCGAGATTCTCTTTCTGCTATAACGTTTTAAAATCTGTACATAAAACTACAGATCTCTCATCACAGTTAAAAACTTTGTTGGAAGGAACTTCAAGTAAATCTTTTTCTTTTAAATATTTTTCTTGCTAACTTAACCATCTTTGTAATTCTTCTTGCCTCAAACTTGATCCAAACTTTAATGCTGTGATTTTCCAATAGTAGTACGATTAGTAATACGACTTGGGCGGTCATCTAAGAAGGGAGTCTTTTTTGCAGCATTGTCACATACTTCTGGACAGAGTCTCCGTATGCACTTGCAGCTTTTCTCAGAGAAACTCTTGAATTGATAGCCCTTGAGGCATTAAACAGGTCTTCAGATGTATAATTCGACGTTTCATTTTTCTTCTTTAAGACTTTTCCTGAATTGACAAAAACTTTGGACTTTTTATTCTTTTTGTTTTCTTTTCTTTGGGTTACTCTTTTCACACACTTGGATTTTAACTTCTTCTGTTGCAATTTTATATTTTTTTAACTGCCACACCTGCAGAATCTAGTCTGAAATAATTTAATTCAGATTGTGACTCTGATCATTGAAATAATTTTGTTTCAAAATATAATTCATCACTAAAATATTCTTCGTTATAGAAGTCATGTAGGTTTATAGGTTAAATATTATAGGTTAGGTTCCGAACATTTCAAATTCAATCACAGTTTCACTTACCATCAGGTAGATTTTGCCTTGCATAGATTATTTAAACTTATTTCTTAATCTGTATTCACAGCTATTATGAAAAATATTGCTATAGTCCCAAAAAAGCGAAATATCGTCTCATAAACAAGAACGTTCCACAGTTTCTTGTACGCATTGTTAGATGCGCCAAATTTAAATAAATTATTGAATTACCAGACGAAAATTCATACTTCAAGTCGTTTATTTAAAAGCTTTCGACTGAGTTACAAAACATCTTTGATATTCTTCAAGATTATGCTGTAACTGAAATTTAAAAACTGCCTAAGAGCTTACCATCTCACGCTTGCAGCTGTCTCTTCTGAATTCTTTTGGTGAGGCAAATACTTTATTCATTTTTTAAACAAACTATCTTGAAGCAATTATCCTAAAAGTACAAGGATTAAGTTTCTAAATTATCCTTAATTTAATTTATTCTTATACAGTCTCATTAAATAAGACATTATGTCATAGTACGGCCTTTTACCTTAAACATTTGGCATATCTTCCAAAAACTGTCCTCTATGGTTATGTGAGCCAAAAATGCATTTTTTAAATATAAAAACCGTAGATTCAGGCGTCACAAAAATGATTTTAAAGTAGATTTACGACGAATTGTCATTCGGAATTTCCAGCCCGATGACACTTGACAAAAGACTGAAGACGTCAAAACTAGAAGTATTTTACAAAACATTCAGTATTTAACTCTTAAAGCGCCATCCTATGTAACAATTTCACGAAGCGCCATGTGGGGTCGTGGGCTACCCCAGCCGGAGAATTGCATCCTGCATAGAGAGTATCCGTTATTTCAATTCAACAAAATTATTGGATACTCTCTAACTATGCCTTTAGTGTTGAGATAAGGTTATATTGATGAAACCATTTTTGGTGTGCGTTAAAAAAAGAATTTCTTACAAACACGTGAAAAATGACTTATTAACACAAAAAATCATAACTCAGTAAATTTTCACTATTTTTATCTAAAAATTGGATCTGTAACTCTCTAAATCTAGCTCCTCAAGATGAAAAACCTGGATAGTACAGTTCGGAAAAAAGGTATTTATTTGGAAATCTGAATTATGCCATTCCATTAAAAGTGAAAGGAACGATTTTTAATCATTATTTCATTATTTTCTCATGTAATTTTTTTATTTTTGCAGAATAATCGTTGCAAAATTATTACAAATAAGAAAATAGTGAAAGCGCTATTCTGTACCGACACAATACCCGTACATGAATACCCTGTGCTTTGGACACACCAGGTGGTTGCACGAATAACTAGCCTCTCGGGCCTTGTTGTCTTCTTTTCTACTGCACATGCAGCACCGCTTTCTTTTCTCGAGATGAGAGTTTTCTCTTTGTTCCACAAAGAGCCGATTTTTCTAAGAATATTCCCAATTTCCATCAGGATGTCTTTGCGGAACACTCCATTGGCAAAACGATACGTGGGGTCGTGGGGGACCCCAAGCGAGACGGCGACTGCTTGCAACGAATGCTGGATCTCTACTAATCTACGCAGCCACTTGCCATTGGTATATATCAGAAGAAGAGGTGTTTAACTATCGATAGAGGATGCCACCACATTTAAATTCCCAAATGGGGTTTCGCTATAATCGCGCGAATAAAAATTGTGGTCGCCCACGAACCACATGGCGCTTCAAGGGTTAAAAAAACTGACAAATTTCTTAAAATTATGATAAAAATTTAGAAGAAATATGTCCCAGTAATCGTGAAAGTTCCAAGAATTATGAAACTTGCCCATAGTTTAAATATATTGTTAAAAAATTTGCTTCATATAACTTTTAATGATAGAATCCATTTATTTTAAGCATGTCAGTGTACAATTAATTTTAATTGATTCAAATTACATGAAAAGCGACGGGATCACTGAAAGGTTTATCTTAGAAATTCAATAAATATACATAATTTATTACAATTCTGCTATTGCTTGGCAAAATGAATTAATTATATATCTTAAAATAATTGTCACTTAGGGAACATTAAAGAAACAATTAGGCATTTAATACAATTTCCCGTATTCTAATTGAATTGCCTCTCATCACATTGGACGACTGAAGATTTAATCTCGCAATTGCAGTTCAATGATTTCAATTGAATCATTTTTTTTTGCTGGGAATGCTAGAGCATCGTCAGTGGCGTAACTTCCTCACCGCAAGACCTCGCATTGCGGTGGGTCTTCCCTTACGCTCACGGTCAGCGGCAAAATTATATTTTAATTTCATTTTTAAACATTCTTGTGCATTTTAAAATAATTATTTATTTGAATTATAGTTATTCGAAAGTATATATTAACCATCCCTTAATTATTTAAACAAATCTGATATTTTTGAATACATTCAATATTATGTTTAAATCCGAGTTCCTAACCCACTAGTTTTCAATAGATTTCAGTGTAATTCAACGCATCTCCACCATTTTCAATTTTCAGAAAATACTTACAACGATTTGAAAACATCACATAAGATTCACAAAATTTACAGAAACAAATATCTAAGATTTGAAGACAAATTTAGCAGTAATTTAAGTCAGTTTAAAAGATATTTCCGAATTTTTGAATTTTAAAATAGATAAAAAAAAACACATTTTAATACTTTTTAAGATTTCTGAACATTTATAAAATATTTTTATTTTTTCCCAGGTTTTTACGGTCCTAACAATCTTCTTAATTGGTGTGTAATCTCTTCTCAACTAAAATAATTTTATTTTAAATTGTCTGGATTCCTTTTTTACGTATCTAAAATATTTCGAGATCTTCTCGGCTAATGAAAAAACGTAGCCTTATGGATTAATGCAGCTACAAGCAACTACAATTTTTAAAAATGTGGTGAAGTTTGAACTTATAATGATGTGCACAATGCTTTCCAATATACTAAATGAAGTAAATGTTTCATCAAAATTACTGAAGCAGAAAATATAGATTTCAGTCGTGCACTTTAAATCTCAAACACTGCAAGGAAACATTCGAAAAAGTACAGACTTGAGTGTGAAAGAAGTAAGAAGCATTTTGGTATTAGTAAAGAATTTTTGAAAATCAATGTCTTTAATCACACCTTAATGTATCTAAGGTCTTTTTAGACATTATCAATACATAGCTTACACAGAAATGATAAATTTCATATCATGAGGATTTCACAAAAGAATTCCCCTTAAAAGTCATCAAATTTATCCCATTTTTGAATAGTAACGGGTTCAATGAGACGCCTACAGTAAAATATGTTTTCCGCACTTTCCTCATTAAATACAGCTTCATGGAAAGCGATTTTTCAGAAGTAATCCCTTAAGAATTTGTTGAACCCAGCATGTTACAGTATAGCAACATGCGAAAGGACGTTCAGCAAATTAAAAATTATAAAATCCTATTTATGAAATAGAATGCATTAAAGTCGATTCTTAAATCTATCTCTACTGACAATCGAACTTAATGATGCAAAATAATTAGTTATTGAAATTGTTGTTAATAAGCTTGTCGAAATAAAAGCGAGACGAATTGCAATATAGCAACGTACAGATAATTTTTTAACGGTGCAGTACTAATTTTTAAGTCAGAACTAAGTAATAATTTATTATGTGAAATGTCTGAAATAAAATTTAATTTGTAATATATTATAAAAAGAACTATGTGAGATATATTTTTTAAATGTATTTCAGCTACACTTATCCGCAGTTTGCTGTTTAATTTTATAAGAGGGACCTCCTAAGCATTTCTGCGGTGGGGCCTACACAGTCGCACAGAAAATCGCGGACCCTCCAAAGTACACGAAAATCGATGTCTAATTAAGTTGCAACAAGTTTGAGCCACCCAGATTCAGTATGAGAATCTAGGGGGAAAGCAGCATTTAGAGACTGTTTTTTCTCATCCAGAGCAACATGAAGTGTCGTCTACAAACTGTCAGTCACCTGTTAACATGATTTTCTCAGGCGTTATTTGAGTGAAATAGATGTTGATAAGCAGTTAAGTTATGATAATCATTACATAACTTTTAATTTCCTCCCATTTACCAGTTACTATTAGTGTCTTGACATAAAAATTGTACTTGGCTTAGTATCATTTCCAAATCTTAGGTTAGTCGAAACCGACATGACAGTCAAACCACCAAAGCTGGGTTGCAAAAACTAATTCGTGGCCGTCTGCATTAAAATTGCTGCCTGTTCGTTCGAAGAAATTTCCTTTAGATTTTCTGTATTCAACAAAGTGAAGTTGGCTGGTGAGTGAGGCACAAATATCTAGAGTTCCTCTAGGGAGAGTTGTGTCACGTTACCCCCTCCACTAGCCGCCGCGAAACCGGTATCGGAAATACGTAACGAAGCGCGAAACATTTGATTTATTGTCAAGAAGAGGTTATAAGGCATTATATATTTTTGTATTGTGATTGTTTTGAAAGTAAACTTTTTCAATGAAGAATATAAAGAAAACTTGCTTTTCTACGTCAATGAAACTACGTTTGATACTTTCCAGGAAATGGAACCAATATTCAGATCATTACACCCGATTGCACAAAATTGCTCTTTCATCTAAGAATTTGTAATCAAGCTAAATTAAAAGAAAAAGACATTGAAAATAAATATGCTAGCAAAAGCATGGGTATGCCCATAACTTACCAATAACAATTGAGGTTCGATCTTCTTTCTTTAACTATAATTTGTCTTCCATTATTACTTTTATAGTATAATGTGTAAATTGCGAAATGTAATTTCAAATGGACGTTCGCCTGCAGCATGAATTCTCTTTGATATTCACTGGATAATTAAACAAATTTTAATTTAAATATAATTCCAACGAATCAGCAGTAAAAACTTTTCTACTTTATTCGTGTAATTAACATTTTAGTTGTATCATAAATCCTCTCTTACGTTTTACCTATTGTTCTGAAATCAAGACTTATTTGAAGGAAAAAAGTGTTTAGGGCTAAAAAAACATTACACACATCTATTGTTAAAAAGTATGTTTAACCTTATAAAAATACTTCTTTTATTTCTGATTTCTTAACTCTGTTTTGCAAAATATTACTCTAATGTGATCTTTATTTTGGTCTTCTCTATGATTGAATTAGGTTCATTTTTATTCAAAATAATTGAATCAAAAGATGTTGAACAGAAGGACATAACCTCCGAATTCAATTTATTTACTTTACTTCACAAACAATACAATTATAAAATTTTTCTCATGTTTTGTCTCATTTTATTTTTGTTCGTAAAAATTGAACATTTGTGGTATAAAACTTGATTTAGCCAATTAATTAATTAATATTGTAAAAATACAAGTCATAACAAAAATTATTTTTACATTTCAATCATTTTTAATTAACAAATCTAAATTATTAATATTGTTATCTTCATTATTACACCTACATTATTATTTTTATTACATTTATTTACTATTCTATCATTGACTGAACATTAAATTTGACTTGAAAGTCGCGCCAATTTCAAAACATTCTATTCCGTTTTCGTGGCACCAATCAAAAATGGAGTCAGTGGTGACACAACTCTCCCTAGAGGAACTCTCCAAATACCTAATTATATATGCAGACGGTGATGACTTTTCTTATACATGCCGTCGTTAGTTTAAATGTCGACGGCCATGACTAACCTAACATTTGGAAGTTGCATCAGGAAGTTATAATTTTATTCTAAGTGACTAGTACGCACTGTTTAATTAAAGAAAATTAAAAATTAGGTAAATATTATTTAAATTACTTTCCTTATTAACAATTATTTAGTTTAATATCGCAAAGCGATTAGTTTCTTTCACAGGTGTTCAGGTGGCTGACAGCCCGGTTCAGCATTTCACAACTCTCGGCATGAGCCAAAATTCAGTCTCCAAATGATACATTCCCCTAGATGCCCAGATGTGCAACTCTGTTCAGAGGAATAAATTTTAGAATGAACATTCTATCAAATTCTCATTGGAAGACTACTGAAATTTGAGCTGCAACAAATTTAACACCAGCTTCTTTGTGTATTTACGTCACTGAGCATCGTCTCTCAAATGGGGTTTTTTACATGCTTATCAGAGGAGGTATTAAATTTGTGTAAAATTTGAACCCCTCTGTTTTTTCAAATGTCCACGTTTTAAAATTCCCCGAATCCGAAAAACAGGTTTTTATGAATGTGTGTCTGTATGTATGGATGTATAAATGTCAGGCTGTGGGCATGATCACTTTTGAAAAAATGAATCTATTCGATTGGCCTTTGGCACACTCTCTCCGTGTCTGAAAATAAAGGTCAAGTTCGTTAGCCGGTCATATTTTGATAAAAATTCAAAAAGTTAGAGCATTTTGAACATTTTCGGGGACATTTTTTTCAAGGTTCAGAAATTTTCTTTACTAATATTTTTAGTATTTAAAAAGACAAACAATTTATCTTGATGACTTTTCTTAATATAACCAAATTTTACTAGAATGATAGTATTTACAAAATTCCAAAAAACACGAAAATCAACATTTGAAGCGAAATAGTGCACGGCATGAAAATAAATCAAGAGAAGAAAAATGTTTCTTTTTAAATTCACAAGCAGGTTATCATAATAACTTTTTGAACTTATTTTTAAAATCGAATATTCAAATTTTCATAGCATAGCGGAAAATCAAAAATTACATTTTGCGGTTAAACTGTGCAAAATAGGTGAAAAATAGACAGAAAAAATTGTGCATTTTAAAAAATTCTACAAATTTCTTACAAATCACGTTTGGTAGCTTGCGTATTTTGTGTTTTAATCTTGAAATACTATATTAACAGTAAAAAATCAGCCCGTTGTGTGGGCACATTTTCATCCCAACTACTTTTTTTTTTAATTCCTTTTTCGTCTCGTGTGTGGGGTTACAAAAAAATTTAATTTCTTTATATTTTTAATGCTATTTTTCACAATTTAAACAAAAAACAGAACTACCAAAACATTATTCATAAAAAATTAATTTTTACATTCTCATCAGAGAAGGTATTAGATTTGTGCAAAACTTGACACCCCCCCCCCCCCGGGGTTTGTCAGATGTCCAAGTTTTAAGACCCCCAAAATTCGAAAAACAGATTTTTACGAATGGAGCTGTATGTATGCATGTATGTATGTATGTATGTATGTATGTATGCATGCATGCATGCATGTCAGGCTATGGGCAGATAACTTTTGAAAAAATTAATCTATTCGATTGGCCTTTGGCACACTCTCTGAGTGTCAGAAACTAAAAGTCAAATTTGTTAGCCACCTATTTTTTATGAAAATTAAAAAAGTTAGAGCATTTTGAAAATTTTTAAAGACTTTTTTTCAAGTTTGAAAAATGTTCTGTATAGATATTTATAGCATTCAAAAAGACGAAAAATTTATCTTAATAACTTTTTTTATAGAACCAAAATTTACCAGAGCTCTAGCATTTACAAATTTCCAAAGAACACACGAAAATCAACATTTTAAGCGAAATAACGCATGACATGAAAAAAGTCGAAAAAAGAAAAATGATTCCTTATGAATGCCCACCAAGATTATCATAACTTTTTGAATTTCCTTGAAAAATCGAAAATTCAAATTTTGATAGCAAAAAAAAATAATGGAAAATCAAAAATTGCATCATGAAAATGAGATCATATGAAATCACATCTAATACCACGCTGCTGAAGGTTGGTAACCTTATCAGCATAAAACGCTAACCAGGTATTACTCTCGTTTAAAACTAATCGCCACCCCATTGCCGCAACCCCTCATTAATCGAAGTTTCGTGCGTCACTGAGGTTTGGGATATAATTTAGAAGTTTAAAAAATATATAATGGGAAATGAACAAATTCAGTTTTTGAGAACCTGGCAGAATTTGCAATAAAATGTTTAGTAACAAATTTTTTTTAAAAGAATGCGCATTTTTTAAACGAGACAATGTAACTGCGTCTCTTTTGATATCAATGCATGCTATGAATTGTAATAATATACATTTATGGAAAAAAAACCGAAGGGGCTTTAACAAAAGAGAATTTACTATCACCAAATTACTGTTATCGATGCTTTAACCTTTAGTTTTGAAAAATGTGCGCACACGTTTCGGGAATATACAAAGACCGAGTGCGAAGCGCGAGGTAAATACATTATCAAGCGCGAAGCGCAAGAAGCAACAGTCGCGCGCCCTAGGGCGCTCAAACTTGCAGGTCGCGCAAGCAGTGCGCGACGAGCATGTGCCCGCAAGGCGGGCAGATTAAAAAAAAATGTTGTATTTTTTTATTCATTCATAGAAAACTTGTACCAAAAATGCATATGAAAAGGAATTTTGAATACAATACAATTCATCGAGTTTGAATTAAATTGTGTTTCACCATAATTATCGACTGGAAATTAAATTTTGCAATTGCAATCAATCGATCTCGATCAAATCTTTTTTTTTCAGGATTTGTTAGAATACTGCTATTTTAGATTTTTTGGGAATCCGATCTTCTTTAATCCATATAGACGACTGTCTCTTGTATTGCATATGGAAGGAAGTAGTTCACAAAATAACAGACATTAAAATAAAAGTTTTTTTAAACTAAGAACTGAGCTTTGAAGATCTTGCCCTTAAAAAAAGGTGGAAAAATTTTTTTCATTTACGAATACTTTAATGCGCTTTAATTTCTGTTCTGACTATTTTCAGGTTGATTGCTCTAAATTGGATAAATTAGTTTAAAAAACAAACAATCTTTTCCCTTAAAAGAAAAACTAAGACATCTTTTTACCCGAATTTCTGAGTGAATGTGAACGACAACATAAATTAGTCAAGTCTGGTAGTCTTTGCCATACCATATTGGGTTATACTTCTGCTTTAACCGACGTTGCGACAGTAATTTTCAATGTTTTCCTAAAAGTTCGTTTCACAGGAGGTAGATCAGTAGAATAGTGGACCAGTTTTGACCAATGATGTCTGTAAAAACTCCAGGAGACGCCTCCTTGGTTAACTGTTCCACTGTATTACTAATTTACCTTAATAGGACTTTTGAACATATGTACAGGTAAAGGCATAAAATTACCTGCAAAAAATTTAAACTGACATTTTTCTGTTATTTTCAGCATTTTCAAAGGCGTTGATCTACCACACTGAATCGAACACATGGATCTTAATATAAATTGGCAAATGAAAGAGTTTTAGCAAATAAAGTTTTTTTTGTGTATGTTCTCACAAGAATACACCAAGAAATTTAAATATAAAAAATATATTTTGCATTACGTAATATAGTAGGGTCTCCCTTACCTTTTTTATGCAGAGAGACGAGTAGTAGAATAGGTTTTTTCTCAGGTAGTACCAATACTGACTAGTTTTATAAATGCTAGGTATATGTTGATTATCAAAGAATCAATGAACGACTGCACTTCTCCATCGATAGAGAAAGGTGACTTATCTCATCGCAACTGCCCCGAGACCTCAAAGTTAACCAGTACTTAATGACCTTACTTCATTTCGATTGCCGCTCAGACATGATTACGTAAATGTCACTGTAAACAAGTTTTTTGTATTCAAGCTGTGATATCACAGGCAAAAATTCTTCAAGGTATCAATATTTGTTATTTGTCTCTTATCGTCATTTGCTCTGATGAATCTAATCAAATACTGTCAATCTTCATCATTAATCGCTGAGTCTACATGATTGTTTAGTTTTTATTTTTACATTAAATGTACTTTTATTTGAGGAATAAGGTCACAATTCACTGATTTAAGTGTGCTTAAAGTATGAGAAATATCACCGAAGTCCTGCAATACAAATCATACCAATCGTCATCGAAAAAATTCGTACTAGGAAAAGATTACAGCACACAGTGAGGCAGGAGAACCGATGTGGTCGAAAGTCTTATTTTCATACTTACAAAAATTATAAATGAAATTATACCAGTAATACTCGGCAGGTCCTCCCTGCATGAATAGAGTTCTGCGCGAGATTGGAGAGAGCTTTTCAGTCCCTGTTTTTCCTCGAAAACGCTCGAAAATTGCAAATTCGGAAATAAGTAGGCTTCCGCGAGCATTAAAGAGGCTTTCGCGATATCCTAAAACTCCCTGCGTGCTCTGTCAGACCAAGTTCGCGCCGATGATTTTAGAGTATTGAGCGAGCACGTAGCGAGTTTTCAAAAAAATATTCAATGTTTCACAAGCCTCTTTAATGATTGAGGAAGACTACTTATTTCCGAATTCGCAATTTTCAATCGTTTTTGAGGGAAAATGAGGAGGACTTTCCGAGTATTAGGATTTTGCCTCGGGCAATTTTTCAAAATTTTGAAATTCTCTGTGCGGTTATTTATATTATTCGAACAATTTATCCTAATGACTTTTTCATAAAAACAAAAATTACCCTAGATGTAGCATGTACAACATTCGAAAAAACACAGGAAAATGAACATTTTAAACCAAATAACGCACGATATCAAAAAAGTCGTGAGAAGAAAAATATTTCTTTTTAAATGCCCTACAAGATCATTATAACAACTTTCTGAATTTTCTTAAAAACTCAAAAATTCAAATTTTGACAGCATACAAAATAATGAAAATTCGAAGAATTACATTTTTCGGTTAAACTATGCAAAATACGGTAAAAGATGAGTAGACAAAAATTGTACATTTGAAAAAGATCTACAAATGTATTATCAGCTACTTTTTGATAGGACGCGTTGTTTTGGCTTTAATCATGAAAAACACCATTAATAGTAAATAAAATCTACCCGCTGCGTGGGCACATTCTTATCACAACTTTTGTTTTTTAATTTCTATTTCATCTCATGCGTGGGGTTCAAAAAAGTAAATTTTTTATGTTTTTTATGATATTTTTTACGATTTAAGTCAATAACAAACTATCAAAAAAACTATTCATGACCAATCATTTTTACATTCTCATGAGAGAAGGTATTAGATTTGTATAAAATTTGCCCCCCCCCCCCCCCCCCCCCCCCCAACAGTTTTTATCAAAAGCTCTACATTTTGAAACCCCCTGAATCCAAAAAACATTCTTTTACGATTGTGTCTATCTGTATGTCTGTCTGCCTGTCTTTATGTCTGTCTGTCTATGAGCAGGATAACTTTTGAAAAAAAATAATCTATTAGATTGGCCTATGGTACATTCTTTTAATGTCCTAAGCTAAATGTCAAGTTCGATATGCAGCCATTTTGGATAAAAATACTAAAAGTAGGCCTATTTTGACAATGTTTGAGTCCAAATTTTTTCATTATTAAAAAATTCTCTGTACACTTGTTCATTGTACTTGAAAAGAAAAATGTTAATTTTCGATAGCCACAAGATAAGGAAAAATAAATAGATAACATTTTTTCACCGAAAGTAGAGCAACAAATTTTTATTACCCCCCACCCGCCAGTTTTTGTCAAATTTCCACGTTTTGAGACCCCATTAATCCGAAAAATAGGGTTTTACGAATGCGTCGGTCTGTCTGTCGGTCTGTATGTATAAAGCAGGTATGCCTGTCTGTCTGCGAGCACGATAACTTTTGAAAAAAGCATTCTATTATATTGGTCTCTGGTACACTCTTTTGGTTTCCTAAACTAAGGGCCAGGTTCATTAGCTGGCCATTTTGAATAGAAATTTGAAAACTGAGCGGATTTTGAATAATTTTGAGCACACTTTTTTTTAATTTAAAAATTTTCTGTGTGGATGTTTATATTATTCAAAAAGCTGAACAATTTATCCGGAAGACTTTTTACACAAAACTAAAAATTATCAGAGTTGAAGCATTTACAAAATTAAAAGAAAAACACGAAAATGAACCTTTTAAGCCAAATAACGTACAATATGCAAAAAAGGCAGAAGCAGAAAAAGTTTTAATTTTAAATTCCCTATAGGATTATTATAAAAACTTTTTGAATTTTCATAAAAACTCAAAAATTCGAATTTTTAAAGCATACAAAATAATGGATAATCCAACAATTATCCAGCTATAAGGACACTTTGACAACAATGTCTAAAATTTACAAAGAAAAAATTGTCAAATTTTTTAATTTTTAGCGTGGCTACAACATTCAGGTAACCAAGTATACAGATATACAGAAAGGCATACAGCCATACAGACAGACATACAGGCAGCCATGCAGATAGACACTGATAAGATTTTAGGATTTTCAAATTCTGTGAGTGCCGAAACGTAAAGATCGGTTAAAAACCAGAGATCGAAAATTTGGACGATTACATTACACTCTCATGAACGAGAATGTAAAAATGCGATTATTCAAAACATATATTTCATATTTTTGTTACGGAATTTATGAACTTCAAAAACATATTATCAAATCAATTTTATTTTATTTTTTCACATAATCAATGTAAATTTTGAAGGATTTGTCCAATCAAGTCAGCCTTTGATACACATCCTAAGGTTCCCAAAATGAGGGCTAAGTTCGTTGAGTAAATATTTCAAACAAAAATTTAAAAAGTTTGAGCTTTTTCAAAATTTGAATAAAAATTTGTTATGAGTTTCAGAAATTTTTGACAAATTTTTTGATACACGTCAAAAAGAATTGCAAATTACCCTTATGACATTTTTAAATTCGATAAAACTTCAAAAAGTTATATGTCACATTTTGAAAATTTTCTAGAAAAGGAAAAAAAATGGATTTAATAGGGTAGGAAATATCAATCCAAATTGATGCTAGATGTAAAATAAAGGTTTTTCGAAACTAATATCATGAAATTTTTTAATTAGACAAAAGTTCTGAAAAGTTGGATCATTTTCAAAAATATGCATTTTTAATTTTTTAACAGATCCATAAGTTTAAAACTTTATTTTTAGTAGATTTTAAAAAGATTTACAAATTATCTTGATGAGGTTTTTGAAGGAGACACAAATGATCGAGCGCGAAGCGCGAATTTCGTAATGAGACTGTAATCGTCAAATCCGTAGATGCTTTAAGAACCTTCTTTAAAATCAAATCGAAAAAATGTAGTTACGAGGGTAGTCTGGAAATCTCTGTCCACCGAGCCATTTTTTCAAGTTTGGAAATAAGAAAACGTCACTGGGGGCTAAATCTGGTGAATACGGTGGGTGTTCGACCAATTC
>NC_046657.1:137423197-137429493 GCF_010883055.1 Belonocnema kinseyi | reverse complement strand
ATGCATAATATTCACCAGTGATTGTTTTACCCTTTTCCAAGTAGCCAATAAGTATAATTCCACGTGCATCCCAAAAAACTGTAGCCATAACCTTACCAGCTGCACCTATATATATCCTTGTGACCTCAGCTAACTCACGCACTTTTAATCTTCTATCCTTCAACACCATATCGTGGATTTTATTGATGATTTCGGGAGTACTTGCTTCTACGGGCCTTCCTGAACGTGGTTCGTCACTTATTGATGTACGACCACGCTTAAATTCATTTACCCAGTTATAAACCGTTGCTAAGGCAGGGGCAGATGTGCCATGAACTGAGTCCAATTCATTTTTTATCTCATATGGAGTTAAACCCTTGAAATGGAAATGTTTGATTACCGCTCTGAACTCGTTTTTTTTCCATTTTTCTTAACGAACAATTTTTTTTTCAATTGCTTATAAAAACACGTAAACTCAGAATATGTGGACTGTGACTGCACCATATATCTAGTCGGGAGTGGTGCTGACTGAAAACAGATGATTTGAAGCGATTCGCGCGCCATCTGTTGGTCATTCTAAGGACTTATTGAACTACCCTCGTACAATTTATAGCTGTAATTCCTCAGAAGCTTAAATCTCAATTTTCGATTTAAGTTACAGTATTCACAATATTTGAGAAAATTTAGTGAAAGTGTACGTATTAAACATACGAAAACGAGCGCGAAATCGTAGCCACGCGCCCTCGGCGCTCAAACTTGGCGCGAAGCGCCGCGCACGCAGCGTGCAATGAGAATGTGCCCGCGAAGCAGGCATTTTTTTTACAGTGTTTAATAACAACATTTTTTAAAAAACGCGCATTTTTTCAAACATGGCAATGAAACTACGTCTGGTTTAATACCAATGCAATTTATGAATTATAATAATATACATTTATCGGAATGATATGAAATTTTAGAAATAAGCTCAAGTTGCGAAGCGAGAACCAATAGTCACTCTCCCTAGGCGCGCGTTCAAGATATTTTAAAAGAATTTAAGTGATTTTAAGTAATTTTGAAGAATGTTTAGGGAATTTCAGTAGAATTTCAATGGGTTTTAAGATTTTAAAATAATTTTAAATTATAAATAATGTTCTTGAATTCTTTAAAGTCTGTTAAATCTCTTGAAATCTTTGTAAAGTTTTAGAAATCATTTCAAATCGATTAAATTTTTAAAAATATATATTGAGTTCTCTAAAATCTTTTAAAATATCTTGAAATATTTTTGAATTTATTAAAAATCTTCTTCAATTACATAAAATATTTAATAATGATTTGTAATATTTCTAAAATTATTATGTTAGGAATATATCATTATAAGCTTCTCAAAAAATTTTTATAGAATGGGTTGAAAAAATTTGCAGACGGTCCTGTACAGCTGTAGGATATTTTTCCGATTTTTTCTTTATACTCGAAGCTAGGTTAGCCGCGAGGCTTTAGGCGTTAGGAATGCGAAACATATATTGTTCGAACCCGCGACAAATAAAAATTTGCATAGCGTGCGATTATAAATAGTGTAGTGATTGTTTAATACAAAATAATTGTGTACTCGAACACGTGAACAAATATTAAAGTATAAAGTAATAATGAAAAAGATTAAATTTTTTTGGGCGAAAAATTTGTTTCAAAACTTCTTCGATCTAGACTGTATTTCAGCTACAAGTTTAGATTTTATGGAACTATCTTACGTTTTTCATATACCCTACCTTTCAATCGAGGTTACGTCACCCCGGCCTTTAAATTTTATAGAACTTTGTGACACATTTCATTGAATAGTTCAACGCAATGTAAAACAAAGACGATATATATTTTTTCCTTGTATATTTAAAAAATAATTTTCAACGAAATTATGGGAGGTGCAGCTTAGAGCCATGCGTATGGTTGATTTACCCCAACCAAATTCTGTCTGACGCAGCCACCTTATGTTTAGAAATACATTAGAATATATGACTGAAGCAGTAATATTGCTTCAATTATTGTGGTATGGGTAAAATACGCAAACCGTATCGATTTAGCTGAGCGAGAAATATCTTATGGTTGGAATAATCAGAATTATGCGTGTATCGTCGAATTATTTCTTTCAGAGCAAAATTTGAGTTTTTGATTTTTTAAAGAAAATTCAACAAGCTTTAATGATAATCTTGTAGGGCATTTAAAAAGCAATATATTTCTTCTCTTGTGCTTTTTTTCATATCGTGCTTTATTTGGCTTAAAATGTTCATTTTCGTATTTTTTGTAATTTTGTAAATGCTACAACTCGAGTAATTTTTGATTTTATAAAAAAGGTCATGAGGGTAAACTGTTTGACTTTTTGAATTTGTATCCAAGATGGCCGGCTACGTACTCGACCTTTAGTTTAGAACACTAAAACAGTGTACCAGAGGCCAATCTAAGAGAATGATTTTTTCGAAAGTTATCGTGCTCGCAGACAGACAGAAATACATACATACATACTAGGATTGTCGCTTACTCACTCACACACTCACTTACAGTTGTGTGATCGATGAACCCAATTGATAGTAAGCATTAGATTTTAACCCTAGACTGGTAAACCGGGATTCCACGACACCCCAGTAAAAGTTCAAAATACGCTCCTGACTAAGGACAGGTGCAGGTTTGTCTAGGATCCTAACCATAATTCACTTCAACAATTTGGCAGCAGTGTCTCCAGAACGCGGGATTTTTCGGCCCCCACCACTCTCCCATCTGGGAGCAACACATTCAAACGTAGCATGTCGGTGAGTCGGCTCTGTTGACAATTCTAGCTGCTCCTCAAATTTTACTTTTAGTAAACAATGGATTTTTAACAAATAAAAAACAAATTTTCGATAAAATAGTTCAGAAATTACTTTTAAAAATACATTTTTAAACTTCCACATTGTAGTTTATAGTCGAGTTCGCAACTGAAAAAATTAATTTTTAAACCCAAATAAATACGAATTTTCAAAAAAACAAATTAATTTTTATCTAAAAAAAATTAATTTTTAAAGATGAATAATTCGCCAACAAAGAAGATAAATTTATAACTAAAAAGAAAAATTTTCAAGAAAAGGAAGTGTCAACAAAATTGTTCAATTTTGATTTATAGAAACGAATTTTAAACTAGAAAAAAAAGTATTCCATCAAAAATGGACTAGTGAAATTTTCAGACCAAAAATGGAATTTTTAACGAAAGAAGCTAATTTTCAACTAAAATTATAATGCTTCAACGAAAAATTTAATAGATCAATTTTCAGTTGAAAAATAATTATCAACCCCAAAAAATCAAAGTTTCAACAAAATATGTAAATTTCAAAAACAAAAAATTAAGTTTGAAAAAAAATAATTAAATTTTCAAACCAATAACTTTCCACCGAAAACATAAATTCAAATTTTCAAAATCAATTTTAAAAGAACAGAAATTTTTGTTAACGAAATAGATAAATTTTCAACGAAAAATGGTTACGTTATCAGTTTAAAAAAGCAATTTACAGCCAACAATTTTTCGTCTAAATAGTTTAATTTGGAATAAAATTGATGAATTTTTAACCATTTTATACAAAAATAAGACAAGTTTCACCAAAAAATGCAGTTTCATCCAAAGAAATGAAGTCTTGATTAATATAGATTAATTTTTAAACAAGAAGAATAATTATCTACCGAAAAAGAAAATTTTTTGACTGAGAAAGATCAATTTCCTACCAAAAGAAAATCAACCAAAAATGATAAGTTAAATTTTTAGTTTAAGAAAATGTCTTTTCGACAACAAAAAAATCAAATTCTCAACAAAACAGTTAAACTTCAAGCGTCAGCAAGACATTCGTTGATGTTCCATATTAGGGACATGCATGTTGGAACACAGGTACAAGAATCTAAAAGTTGCTTCATAATAGGTACATGTAGGTCTCTCCGCTTTTTTTAAATATAATAATTTGTCTTATACTAAATTAAACTTTGAATATACCTTTTTCATTTAGAAAAGATCTGCCCATTCATTGGTATACAAATTTTGAAAGCATATGCTACTATCGTTCTAAAGTTAATGAAAATCTCAAAAACCCTTCAAACTTCTTTTTTACAGGTACCTTTACCTTAATTTTAGAAAACCTATTAAACTTTACAATAGTTCATTCCAAAAGAGTTTAAAGTTAATTTTACCTGTAATTCTTATTAGAATTTGTAATTAAATACATGTATTATCAGATTTTATACCTTTCATACAGTTGTAAATTAAAATTAAAAAATGTTGCTCTGAAAGATTTTCAGAAGAAAATTGTAATTAATTTATGACCAAACAGTCTTAAAACTTGTAGGTCGAGGAGGAAACTGAATGTTGTTTTTGATCTTGTTTTATGCATGTATTAACCAGGGACATCAACGTTGAATATGCTCCTTAATGTGTGGAAAAATCCGCGCTCTCTATCTTACATTTTAGAGTTTATTTTTAAATACTAATAAAATGAAACCAAAAATTCTCTTTATATAATCATTCAATATATTGCACAGAATTTTACGAGGGTTAAGAGTTTTGAGCTTATATGCCGCGCCTCGGCATCCTCCATTGTTCCTACTTGGTATACACACAGTACTTTGTATACACACTTTGCTGTCATGGCAGAGAGTACGGCGATCGAGATGAATTTTCGTATTGAGTGGACTGAATTTAAAAAAGTAAATTCGAGTTTCGCCCGCATCTGATGAAATTCATCTCCTTTGGAAGTGACTTTCTGTTTCACACACTTAATATGATCAATTTTGATTAGTCATGCAGCTTTCACGTTCACTTTCGACCTTAAATTACTATACGCCAAGGCAGGCTGACTTCACGTTTACCTTAATATCATAAATTAATTCACCTAATAAATTTAAGGCAATCCTGAAAGTAATTCAAATAAAATGTTAAGGTTTTCTTTTTTCTGTGCATATATAAGCTGCCGGAAGATGTTCTTCACCAGCTCTTTCTTCTTCCAACCGTCCTTCAATTGTCATAAGGAATTGGTTTCTAGGTTTCTTGATTCTTCAGTAGTTTAACGGTAGTGACACCTACAGTTGCTCTTTGACATATAGACGGGGGGCAGGGACTCAGATCTACCATTGGCTTAGTTCCTCCTCCTTCTTGTTCCACTGAATCGTCTTAGCATAATTAGCTACTACGTCCCAAACAGACTGTGAATGCAGCGTCAACGCTACTATGTTGTCTGGCATTATTCTTGTTCCGACCACCTTTTTAGTGCGTGCCCTAGCTACCAACCAGAAATCCTCTGTGATCACAAAAAAATTTGATTGTGCTCAATTGCAAGCAGTGACAACAAGAGCGCACAAGTCTACGTTTTAAGACATTATGTGTGTCTTTAGATTTTTAGTCTGTTAGAATGGGAACTTTCAACAGAATTAAGCGATTGGATTGACTTTGCTATACTCTCTAACTCTCCTAAACTGAAAGCATTTTCAACATTGTTAAGACTATTTTTTCCAGATCTGAAAATTCTGTTTATGGATACTCGCTTTACGCAAAAAGACAACTAATTTATAACAATTCAAAAGCTTCTATATGCTAGGATTTGTATCTAAGTTTAAACTGTTAAAATACGTAGCATTGAATATAAATTAATTAAATTCACGGAAAAACGACAAAAGTTGTAATAAAATGTTTAACTGCAACGTACTTTTTTATACGATTTGCCTTTTTTTAATAGGAATACAAAACAGTAAATATAAGCATGTTTCAATACCAATGCATGTCATAAATTTCAATAATATTTGTACTTCATTTTGCGATATCTAAATAATCAATTCCAGGCCCAGGTACAGAAATAAATGTAATATATAAGTCGAAGGAGCTTTAGTTCGCAAGTACTTGCGTACGCGGCAAAAGGACCGCACTTTCTTTCAAAGTACCAGCAACTCTTTATCTTGAATAAAACTGCCCAACGTGCCCCCTGTATTATCAAATTAAGCCACAAGATACACGACAGCGCCACCGCCGATTTTTTCAGCCATCCGAACAGTGAGACAGTGCTGCCGGAACGAGCTACAAATTTACCCCCACCATACCTACCGTTTGGGAGGTGCAAAACAGAAGGTTCATGATTACAACTGTGAGTTTGTGTGTAAGACGAAAATGCACGATTTGACTTCGGTTTTCTGCTCTACGATGATTGCCGATCTGAAAGCTTCGAAAGCCTTCGGTGGTATTCTATTTACCAGGTGTATACATATGAAACCGGTATTGCCATCTAGCGGCCATTAGGCACACTTGTAGGCACTGTCGGAACTTACCATTTGTGCTAATTGGCGTATTG
>NC_046657.1:137421709-137423097 GCF_010883055.1 Belonocnema kinseyi | reverse complement strand
GCGCATACTTTGAATAAAATATTTGTTATCATTCTCTTGAAATAAATGTGTTTTTTTTCTTGAAAAAATACCGGTTTCATATGTATACACCTGGTATATCTCGATCCCCATTTGAAAGAAACTGAAGAAATTGGCGAATTTAATGTTTCGCATGATTCTTCATTTCGTGCATGATTCGATTTTGATGTTATGTTTTTTAGGTGTATATACGAGGTGTGTTCAAAAAGTAAGGTGACTATTAAATTTTCGCGGGCTACGTACATTCAAGTTTTGAATTTTTTATTTTGTTGTGTTAGTACACTCGTCACGATCATATGTTCACAGTTTTGACTATAGAGTTCGTGTTGTTTTTCTGGCAGAGGCGTAAAAGGTTAGAAGGATTTGGTGTGCTCGGTGATTTTCTTCTTTTGAAAAAAATGGAGCAAAGAGTTTGCATTAAATTTTGTGTGAACATTGGAATCCAGTGCTCTAAAACTCTTGAAATGTTGACAGTTGCATACGGTGAGTCTACTCTGAGTAAGAGAAATGTGTATAAGTGGTACAAGCTGTTCCAAGAAGGCCGAGAGGATGTCAAAGACGAACCTCGCCCTGGACGTCCCAGCACGTCAACAACAGATGAAAGCGTTCAAGCAGTGGAAGAAATGGTGTTGAAAAATCGCTGAATTAACATCAGAGAAGTTGCTGAAGATGTTGGCATATCGGTTGGCTCATGCCATGCTATCTTTTCGGACGTTTTGGGCATGAGACGTGTGTCAGCGAAATTTTTTCCAAAACTGCTTAATTTTGATCAAAAGATCCATCGCATGACCATCGCTCCGGAGATGTTGAATGAAGTCAATAATGATCCTGATTTTCTCAAAAAGGTTATAACTGGGGATGAATCGTGGGTATATGGTTATGACGTCGAAACTAAAGCCCAATCGTTTCAGTGGAAGCATCCTGAGTCTCCAAGACCGAAAAAAACACGTCAAGTTCGGTCAAATGTGAAAGTTTTGCTCTCTGTCTTCTTTTATTACCGTGGCGTTGTGCATCAGGAATTCTTACCACAAGGTCATACGATCAATAAGGAGTATTACCTTCAAGTTATGCGCCGTTTGCGAGAGGCGATACGCAAAAAACGTTCGGAACTTTGGAAAAACAATTCGTGGATTTTTCATCACGATACTGCACCTGCTCATTCATCGTTGCTTGTGATAGATTTTATGACCAAAAACAGCACCACAGTCATGCCTCAGCCTCCATATTCACCGAATTTGGCACCCAGTGACTTTTTTCTTTTCCCAAAGCTGAAGAGACCCATGAAAGGACATCGATTTTCAACGATTGAGGAGATAAAACTGCATCGCTGAAAGAACTCAAGGCTATACCACAAAATGATTATCAGAAGT
>NC_046657.1:137410460-137421609 GCF_010883055.1 Belonocnema kinseyi | reverse complement strand
TTGATTAAAAATAATAGCTCAACTTTTAACTAAAGCAATTAGTTTTCTGCAAAAAAAATAAATCTTGAAGAAATTACATAAATTTTTTTAAAAGTGGTTAAAAATGTTTTCAACAAAATAGTTAAATTTTTGAAGAAAAAGTTAAATTTTTATCCAAAAGGCTCAACTGTATACTAAAAAATCTGCCTATTACGCGGGCATATTCTTATCGCGCTCGATTGTACATGTATCTCGCGCTTCGCGCTCGACGCACTACGCGCTGAGGTTATGTTTTTCAGGTGTCTATAGTATGAATATCATTACTATTATATATATTATTAATTTTAATATTGTAATTATAAAATATTGTATCAATATTAATGACTGGTTGACCATTTATCAATAATAATACTTCAACTTTTAACTAAAACAATTAGTTTTCTGACATAAAAGTAAATTTTGAAGAAAATACATAAATTAAAAAAAATGTTAAAAATTTTTTTAAACAAAATAGTTAAATTTTTGTCCAAAAAGCTGAATTGTATACTAAAAAAAAGGAATTTTTAATAAAATACATGAATTTTTCACAAAAGAAACTTATTTTCCACCAAGACTAATTTTCTATACAAAAAAATCAATGTTTAATTATTATTAAATTTTCGACAAAAAAGATTAATTTGCTACCACGAAAGACGAGTATTCAAAAAAATACAAAAATTTTCAAATAAAAAAGATCACTTTTGAATGAAACATAGAATAGTTAAATTTGTAGATAAAAAAATTGACTTTTAACCCAAAACAAAAAGAATTTTCTACAAAATAGTTAAATTTTCAGAAAACAAATTTTTCAAAATAAATTGATGAATTATCAACCAAAAAAAACTAAATTTTTAATAAAGTAGTTCCACCTTCAACCAGGAAATGTGAAAAAAAATCGTTAAAATTCTTTCAAATCGATTGAAATTATTGAAATGAATTGAAAATTCCTTGGTATGTTTAAAAATATCCTTAAATATTTTAAATCCTTTAAAATCTTTTGAAATTTTTCAAAGCTCTTGAAAATTCCTTGCAATTTTAAAAATACCCTAACATATTTCAAATCCTTTAAAATCTCATACTAAATTATTGAAATCAATTGCAAATTCCTTGGAACCCTTTAAAATACTCTCAAATATATCGAAACCTCCAAAATCTTTTAAAACACCTTGACATCTTTTAAAGATTTCGAAAGTACTTTGGAATTTTTTCAAATAAACCTGCTAAAGATGTTTAAATTCTTTGAAATTCCTTTCAATTATGAAAATAAGTCGAAAATTCCTTGACGTCTTTTATAACATCCTCAAATATTTAAAATCCTTTAAAATCTTTTGAAATCTCTTGAAATTTTTTAAAGCTTTTAAAAATTCCTTGAAATTTTAAAAATATCCTGAAATTGTTCAAACCCTTTAGAATCGCATACTAAATTAGTATAATTAATTGAAAATTCCTTTAAATCTATTAAAATATTCTAAAATCTATCAAATCCTTTAAAATCTCCTAAAAAATTACTGTAAACAATTGAAAATTCGTTGGAATCTTTTCGAATTCTCTCAAATCCTTTAAAATCTTTTAAAATCTCTTGAAATTTTTTAAAGCACTTGAAAACATCTTGAAGTTTTAAAAATACCCTGAAATATTTCCAATTCTTTAAAATTTCATATTAAATTTCTGGCATCAATGGAAAATTGATTGGAAAAAAATTCATTGGAACCTTTTACAATTCTCTCAAATTTTTCGAATCCTTCGAAATACTTTGAAATGCCTAGAACTTTTTTTTAAGATTTCTAAAGTACTTTGGAATTTTTAAAAATGATCCTTTTAAATTTTTTAATTCTTTGAAATTATTTTAAATTATAAAAAATAAATTGAAAATTCCTTGACATCTTTTAAAACATCCTCAAATATTTAAAATTTTAGATGGGATTGCGAAAATATTTAAAAAATTTAATGATAGGATCTAAACCTATATTTTGTTGTAAGCAAATTTTAACAAATATTTGGTTTATTTACTATGTTTTCATTAGCATTTTAGTCCTGAAACTTCTTCTTTATTCCTAATGTGTCCCCTAAGGGTTTACATGAATTCCATTCCTTACAATCTTTCCGCTTAAATCTATCTTTTTTTACAATCTTATCCTTTCTATATAAAAAATTATTTACAACTATTTACATAAAGTCTTATATCTAGTTCCTTATTTCTATTTCCTGCGATAGCGCACTTTAGGACTTATTAGCAAGCGAGTGAGCGAGCGAACGAAAGCGAGAGAGAGAGCATGAGAACGCACACGCATCTTAGTCTATTTAACTTTTACTTTACCATTACTTACAATTTTCACGCTTCTAATCTAAACGACTTCCGTTTCCTTTTTCTTTCACTTTTTTATACCACCATTTACTTTTTTCACGTGCATTCTTTCATTCTCCCTCATTTGTTCCAACTCCTTCATCCATTATTCTCCTAATCCGTCTTCCCCTAGAATCTTAACCACATTTTCTTGCCAGCTTCCTTTATCTTTCATTCCTCTCCTACAACCTTCCCATACATGCTCCCATATTTCCTCCTCCCATTCACATATTCTACGCATTCTGTTCTCTTCTTTTCCCCAGTACATCCCCTCCCCTACCTCGTTTCCCAGTCCAAATCTCGGTATTCTGGTCCACCTTCTCTCTCGCCATCCCTTTTCTAAATATTTTGGTACCCCTTCCTTTTTTATCATCTTATACCATTTATTGTACTTTGATTCCTCAATCACCCCCATCTTTCTATTAATTGTCTTTCCCTCTCCCTTTTTTCCAATTCTTCATAGTTTACTCCAGTCCCGTCTTCTTTTTCTCTATCATTAACGAACTCCCTCCTTTCTTCTTCCCACCTCGTTAATTCGATCGCCCTCCCTCTCCTCTCTTCTACCTCCATTAAATACTTTCTCGCCAACTGCCCTCTCTTTCCCTCCCTCAGCTTTGTCTCAAATTTCCATGTCCTCTTACCCGCTCTAATATTTAACTTATCCCTTCGCGCTTCTTCTTTCACCATATGTCCTGGCGTCCTCCAGTCTGCCCCTAGTGTCCACCTTATATACCTTTCTTGTAAACTCTCAATATCTTTCCTTTCTTTCCATCCCCATATCTCTGCTCCATAACCTAAAACTGGCCATACCAGCGTATCCAATTACCACATTCTCCTTCTCCAATTTTTTTCGAACCTTCGTTTTCCTATTCCCCATATTTGTTTCATTACCCCTGCTGCTTTTTTATCCTTTCTCTTACATGAGCTGTATGATCTTCATTCGTCTGCAAGATATATGCCAAATATTTATACTCTTTGACTTCTTCTAACTTTATTCCTTTCCATCTCCCTGTCCATTCTTTCTTCCTCCCCCCTCCTTTTCTAAACCTCATCATCTTTGTCTTTTCTACCTTTACATTCAGCTTTTTCCCATCTAAGTTTTTCTCTAATCCTGTAATTAATCCCGCCATCCCTTCTTCATCCTCTGCCATCAACACTATGTCGCCTGCGTATGCCAGTGTATATATATTTTCCTTCCCTATCATAACTCCTCCCCAACCTTTTCTCCTCATTTCTTCTTCCAAGTCTAATATTAATAAATTAAATAAGAGTGGGCTCAGAGGACACCCTTGTCACACACCTCTCATCAACCAGAAACTATCTCCTACTTGCTCTCCTACCTTTACCCTGCTTCTTGTCTCCCTAAAAGTTTCTGTATCTCTCTTTATTAATCCCTCTCTTATCCCCCTTTTTATCATAACTTTCTCTATTTCTTCTCGATTTAATGAGTCAAACGCCGCCTTCAAGTCCACGAACATTGCAATCATTGCCCCTTTTCCCTTTTAATTCTCTTATTTACTAGATAGTTCAGAACATATATGTTGTCCATTACCCCCCATTCCTTTTCTAAACCCTGTCTGATTCGGTGACTCGATCTTTTTTTCTTCAACTTATATCTTCAATCTCTCCGACAAAATAGTTACATATACTTTATATAATGTTGGCATCAACGTCACCCCCCCTATAATCTTTAACTTCCTCTCCCTTGCCTTTCTTTACTATTGGTATAACTACTCCATCTTTCCATAACTCTGGCCACCCCTCTCCTCTCCATACTCTATTGCACGTTATCCATGCCCATTCCTCTAGTTCCTCCCCTCCACATTTCCATACTTCATTTGGAATCTCATCTATACCAGGTGCCTTTCATCCTTCGTTATTCCTAAAACTTGAACTATTTCTTCCCTTGAAATTTCCTCTTCCTCGTCTCTTTGTCTACCATATTTTCCTCCCTTTACAACTTTTTTCTCTACTCCTCCTAGCAAATCCAAAAAATATTTCTTCCATTCTATCATTTCAATATCTTGGTTTACTCTTTTTCTTCTATTTTTTCTCTATTTACTACCTTTCATACCTCTTGTTCCGTCCTAGCCTTCTCCGCCTCTTCCTCAAACCTTTTATTCTTTTCCTCTTTCTTTTGATTACACAACTCAGCATACTCTTTCTTTTTTTTTCTATATTCTTCCCCATTACTTTTTTCTTTTCTCCACTTTCTTAATTCCTTATGACCTGCTTTTTTTCTCTTTGCAGTCCTCATCCCACTCACTTCTACTCCCCCCTTTACTAACTTCATTATTGTTTGTGCACTTTAATCCTATTTTTATTTCTCCTATCATTTTTACCATCTCCCCGTCCACATTTCCCTCTCCAATTTTGATATTTCTTATTTCTTCTCTAAATTGTTCTTTTCCTTCCCTTGACCAATCCCCTTTTCCTATAATTTTTACATTTGCTCCCCTTTCACTCATATTGCTATTCTTTTTTTGTCCCTCTAATGTCACTATTAAGGTAAAGTGATCCGAATCAATATATTCTCCTACTTCTAGTTTCTTAACCTTCTCTCTTACCTCATCATCCACTATCACATAATCAATTACCGTACCCCTTTCACTTCCTGAACGTGTATATTCTCCTGTTTCACCTCCTTCTATATTCCCGTTTAAGATATACCATCCCAACTCCTCCAAGCTCTTCAACAACTTTTTCCCTCCCCATTTAGTCCCTTATCTTTGGATTTTCTTCCTCTCTCTTCTCCCCATTCCCTTCCTCCTCTGTCTCCTGTTCTCGCATTGAAATCACCACCTATTATCATCCTAATCTCTTCTTTATTTTCTTCAATCATTTCTTTAATCTCCTCTGCTTTTTCCTGCATATCACCGTTCACATAAATCCCCAGTACCTTCCACTTCTCTCCTCCCATCATAGCCTCTTCTACTATTACTATTACTCCTTCTTTTTGTTCATTCCTATCTTTCTTATCGTTCCCTGTTTTACGATCATTCCTTACTCCCATCACCATTCCTCCCATTGCTCTGCCCTTTTTATTCTTCCTCTTTGCATTTTGCACTTCCCATTTGTAACCACTTGGTAACCTTCTCTTTACTCTTTCCCATCCCTTTTCATATAACCACGTCTCGATCATTATGACTACATCCCATTGTGTCAAATTTCTCATAAACTCCTTATCCTTTCTCTCTAATCCTGCTATATTCCAGTAACAAATCTTCCATTCTTCCCTACTTTCGTTTCTCATATCTTTTTTCCTTCTTACTATTTCTTATTTTCCTATCTCCCGTTCCTTCTTCTTCTAGTTTCCCTGCACCTCATCTCTTACAATTTCTTCCCTTTCTTCATCCCAATCCCAGCATACTCCATCTATCTGAATTCTCCCATACTTAACCCATGTTCTCTTTCCCTTTTTTCTTTCCTCTTCCGCTATTTTCCTTAATTTATACTGCATCTTCCTTTCTACCCATGTTAAATCATCCTCTATTCTCTCCGGACTGCCATATAATTACCTCTTCTTTGTCATCACCTCCCACTTATGTTCCCATTTCTTTAGTTTCACCAGTACCATTATCTCCCCTCTTCTCACTCCCCTACCTATATTTCGCATTTCCTCTATCTCTACCTGAGCATCAATCCTTTTTAGTACTTCGTCCACCCCTTCCTTCAGCTCCTTCCCCTCTAATCTTATACCCATTATCAATATGTTCAATTTTCTTTCTTCCCTCTCTTTCCTCTCTATTCTTTGTTCTATGTTTCTCAGCCTTTCCCTCTCCTTATTCCCACTCTCGCCCCCACCGCAATTCCCGTTCGAGCTTTCAAGTTTCTTCATCCTACCTCTTATCTCCTCTACCTTTGTATTATTCACTTCTTCCTGCTTCTCTAGTTTTTGCTTCAATGACTCCATCTTCTTCTCCAACTTTTCCCGTATTTCTTCCCATTTTTTTATTTCTTTCTTAACTCCAGCCATTTCCCTCCTTTATTCATTTTCATTTAACATTTAGACTTTAATTGTTTCATTGCATTGTTGTTGCATTTTTTTCATGTTTATAAACTCATAATTAGTAAATATTAGAAATATTGTAAATATTTCGTTCTGATCAAGGACAATATAATTCTCAGAAATTTTCAACTAAACAAATATTAGCAAAATTAAGTGTTTTATTATTTAGTTTGAAAGCCGTAAAATATTATTTTCCAATTTAAAATATGTGACAAATATTTTTTTGTTTTTCATCAATTATTTTTTTCATGAACTCCAGCATGAAAAAAAATTACAAAAAGTTCATTTCAAAAAGTTGTATCTCCAATTCTGTAGAGTGAGTTTGAAATTTCTTCAAACTGCCAAAACAACCTTAATTTTTTAAAAAACTGAGAAATTTATTTTACGAAACAGGCCAACTTTAATTTTTCCCTTGAGATTTTTTAGATTCATAATAATATGAAGGAGATCCTGTGAATTTTGTTCTCTCTGAACTAAGTAGGAAAATTCAAAATTTTTGAATTCCTGACACTTGATAATCAGAATTTTGTAAAGTCCACGGTTTCTGAAGCCCAAAGTTTTATAAATTTTAGTCTGAAACTTTAAATAATTTCCAGAAGTTTCAAAAGATTTTTAAGGATTTTAAATATTTGAGGATATTTTAAAAAGTGATAAGGAATTTTCAATTTATTTTGATAATTTAAAGGAATTTCAAAGAACTAAAAAAATTCCAAAGTACTTTAGAAATCTTAAAAAAAAAGTTCTTGGTATTTCAGAAGATTTTGAAGGATTTGAAAAATTGGAGAGAATTTAAAAAGATTCCAAAGAATTTTCAATTGATTAAAGAAATTTAATAAGGGATTTCAAAGGATTTAAAATATTTCAGAGTATTTTTCAAATTTCAAGGTGTTTTCAAGAGATTTCGAAAGAGTTTGAAGGATTTGAAAAATTTGATAGAATTTCAAAAGATTCCAAGGAATTTTCAATTCCCGGTAATAAGCTTAGAATAGAGAAAAATTTATATTTTTAAATTTAAGCGTAAAAGTGAAGAATATTCTATTATTTTGAATGCGTGAGTTTTCCATCTGTCTAAAGTGCCATTATGAGAACAGGATATCTCAGAAACTAATTTATTTCTATTTCCATAGCGGTCGCCGCATAGTTTCCTATTCCCCAAAAGAGATAGTGTTTTCAATATATTTGATTCCTTGTCATTGTACCGACAGATAACCTTACAGAGATGTCTTCTATTGCCCAAAAGCATTCAGATTTCGAGATTATTTAATTTCTTCTAATAAGTTCACAAAATATGTGTAATAAATTATTTTAATTCCTTCATGTAGAATATATGATTTGAAAATTTAAGACCGCCTCTCTAGAGTTGAAATTATTTTAATTCTCACATTTAACTAAATTTTTTTAATGCATTTTTTAAGACGTTTAAATAAATTATTAAAATGTAAATATACATAAATTTTAATATTTTTCGAATTTATAAATTATACAAAGATTTAATGATAAAAAATAGGTTAGATAAATGCTTTCGTTAAATTTTACTAAGTAGATTGAGATGAATAGGATTGTCACTTTTTCTGTTCCCGTTGGGGGATTTTTAGACGGAGGAAAAATAGCATATTCATAGGAATGAAAATTCTTAATTTTTCTGAATTCAACGCTTATTGCCGGGTTGATTATATTAATTAAGTAAAAGATTTAAAAGGATTTGACATATTTTAAGGTATTTTTAAATACCCTCTGTGTGTGTGTGTAGATTTTTAGTTTTTCAGCACGATAACTTTCGAAAGAATTGACATATTGGATTAGCCTTTGCTATACTCTTTTAGTGTCCTAAAATAAAGTTAAAGTTCGTTATCCAGCCATTTTGGATGAAAATTCAAAAAATGAGCGTATTTTGAAAATCTTTGAGACCACTTTTTTTAATATAAAAATTGTCTGTACGGATATTCATAGCATTCAATCAGACGAACAATTTATCTTAATGACTTTTTTTTTAAATCTGAACAAAGATTGTGCATTTCAAAAAGATCTACAAATTTGTTATAGATAACACTTTGATAGCATATGTATTTTCTGTTTTAATCGTGAAACACGATATTAACAATAAAAAATTAGCCCGCTGCGTGGGCACAGATTTGTGTAAAATGTGACCCCCACCTCATTTTTGTCAAATGTCCACGTTTTGAGGCCCCCTGAATCCGAAAACAGATTTTTACAAATGTGTCTCTCTATCTGTGTTTCGTTGTGTGTATGTGTGTGTGTAGATTTTTAGTTTGTAAGCACGATAACTTTCGAAAGAATTGACAGATTGGATTTACTCGGTACGGATATTCATAGTATTCAATCACGCAAACAATTTATAACGCATGGTATGAAAAAAAAATTCAAGAAAAGAAAAATGTTTCTTTTCCAATGCCCCACAAGATTGTTTACACACCTTTTTGATTTTGTCTTAAAAAGTTGAAAATACAAATTTGGATCGTACCAAAAATTTTTGGAACCACATTTTTTCAAGATTTCAAAATTCTATGTACAGTTATTTATAGTACTCAGGAACCCAAACAATTTGTCTTAATGACTTTTTTCTGTAAAAACAAAATTATCAGAGTTAGAGCATTTTAAAGAACCCAAAAAAATAAAATAAAATGAACATTTGAAGCCAAACAACGCACGACATGAAAAAAGTCACGAAAAGAAAAACGCTGCTTTTTGACAGCCCTACAAGCTTACGATAACAACTTTTTTAATTTGGTCGAATAGTTAAAAATTCCAAATTTTATTGTACCAAAAATAATGATAAATCCAAAAATTCTATTCTTTGGTCAAACTATTCAAGATACGAAAAAAATGAATAAGCTAAAATTATGCGCCCTGGAAAGACCTACAAATTTATAATAAATCATTTTTTGATATGATGCGTAGATTTCGTTTTTAGTCGTAAAGAAGATTTTAAAAATAAAAACATACAATTTTTTTGGACTAGCGACACAAGCTACGGAAAAAAATGAGACCAAACTTTTTCATTAAAAAAAAAACTAGAATTTTTGATAGGACACTCAAAAATGGTAAGGTAGGTAGGGTGGGGGTAAATTTGTAGCTCATCCTGGCAGAACTGCAGTGAGCAATTGAACTCCAAAGTGGAAAAGTGCCAGTACATACCTACCTACTATAATTCATTTTTGTTTGTCAAAAGTAAAGATGTCTTTTGTTGAATGCTCATAACAAACGATTATTTCTATGTAAATCATTATAAAGTTTTAACTAGTTTGTTCGTTATTCTATTCCAAAACTTTAGCAGTCTCTTGTTATTTTCCTGAATCCTTCGATTGATAATATTTGCATACATACTCGTATTTTTTTAAATGAGTATGAGTACATATTTTGTGTTTACATTTATGGTTTTCGGATGGAAATTTATCGCTGAATCGCACGGAAATAACCACGTTTTTATAGATTTCATAGTTTTCGAGATATAGGTCTCGGAATAAACAAAAAGCGTGCCACGGTTGTTCGCCGCAGCGCGATTGCTAGCGTGACTCTAAAAGGCGCGAGTACGGGTGAGTTAACAAAACAGAATTCGCCGCGCGCATAGCGCAGGATGAAAATGTTCCCGCGTAGCAGGGGAATTGCTTGACATTGTACTTAGCAGAAATACTTAAATATTATTAAATAAAGAACATAATCGATAACATAAATTTTGTTTCTTTGTGTAAAGTTCTGATGCTTCGTTAAGACTGGGATTTCTATACAGAATACATTTCAGAATCGCGAATAACTAAAACATTGTTCTGCATGTCATTACACCATTCCAAAGTTATATTAGGCCGATGGCAATAGGCAGTCAAATGAGCAATGCCAGTACTTGCAATTGATCGCAATTTAATTTATGCGTGTCACAATGGAGCGCATTTGAATTCCTTCCGAATGAGCTCAAGAGGATTAAAATATATTCAGTAAAATTGGAGATACATAAAGTGCGTCACCATCCCCCCCCTCACCGATTGTTTATATATTTACCGTTGAGCTGCTAGAGTAAAAATTCTTTAATTTTCGGTGCAACAGATCGCATTTGAGATAGAACGGCATTGTTTATACGCGATTGGATATCTTTAATATGAAAGTTTGAGTTGTCACGTTCTAAGATCTTAATAGTTTTCTGATTATTTATTCAATTTGGTAATTGCCGTTGGTGTAACGGAGCAAATTTTGAGAAGAATATGTCCTGGAATTTAAATGGAATTATGAGTCCCTAATGACAAGAATAGTGCCTAACTTCATTATTTATTTTGACGTACAATTGAGCGGAATTGAAGTTGATCAAAATTACCTATATAGAAGTGATTTTTCGAAAAAATGTGCTCCACTTTTCTTTGTTCACGTCTGAGTGTTCGCCTGATTAACAACCGCAAGTCTCTTTTTCGTTAAGGATTAACATTGAGAGTTGAACTACTTTGTTAGAAATAAATTTATTAATTAAAGATTAAGTACATTATTCAACAATTTGAGTCCTTGGTTGGAAATTTAAATATTTGGTTGAAAATAACTTTTTAAATTAATTGATTCAACTGAAAATGTAATTATTTCATTGTTTATTTTTAAATTCATATTTTTATTAGAGATTTATGTTTTTTGTAACAAAAACGGCTTCGTTTATTTTGACGGTTGAGAGGTGGGTATACGAGTATACCAGGTGTATACATATGAAACCGGTATTTTTTCAAGAAAAAAACACATTTATTTCAAGAGAATGATAACAAATATTTTATTCAAAGTATGCGCCC
>NC_046657.1:137402497-137410360 GCF_010883055.1 Belonocnema kinseyi | reverse complement strand
TAATATGCCAAAGGAAAAATCATCAATTCTTCACTAGAGCTAACAAGTTTGAAGGTTTTATTCCAATTTTGTCATCAGAAAAATATATTCCACAAGAAAAATAATAAATTAATGAGAAAAGGTATAAAAACGAGGTTTAACAATTGGGAGTTATTTTTACGTTTTCCAATCAACGGCTGTAAAATTCGCTAGGGTCAAACTAAATATAAACGGTGGAGTTGTTGAACGCCATATTTTAAGCACATAATCTAAAGGCTACTATACCGGTTGTTTTAGTTCGCTTTCTCCTGAAAATGTCCTTTTTGTTGTTGCTTTTGTAAATGAAAATGGAGTGTATTTTGTCGCTTGAAAGTCGCACAAGCTATACAGGAACACCCCGATTAAAAATGCTTTGACTTGAGTTCGACTTAGTTATGTCTTGAGTTCATCTCGAAGACATCGCTGTCTGGCTGCGTCTCAAAACTGAGCCGAGACATGAGCCTACATCATACTTTTATGGCCACGGCAGGTGAAAAGACGTTTACTTGTCTCAAGTCAAGCCTTGTCCTAGCTAAGACGACGTTTACTTGTCTCAAGTAAATCTGCCTTAATACGAACATTTTCGGCTCATAAATGAGATTAAAATTTATGAATGAGAAACTTGTAATTATTAAAGTAGTTATTTTTATTTAAACAATTCAGAATCTGTAGGTCTGAACGAGTATAGCCTTCAAAAATTTTCTTTAAACAAATAAAAATTGTAACTTTCTAAAAGGATCTCCTAAACCGTTAGAAATACGTGAAAACAAAGTCAGAATGACCCTTTTTTTAGCACAGGTATACACTCGAAGTTATAAACCGCTCCTGTTGGTGTCATAAAAATTTGCATCAGGAGAGGAATTTATGTCTTCCAGACATAGAAACTTGTCTTCAATACACAAAATGAAGTTTGCCTTCGTCTCAAAACTGAGGCATGCTCAAGTCGAACTTTTCGACTTTAGCATATCTTGATTGGGGGCAATTCAAGTCGAACTCAAGTCGAAGCATTTTCACTCGGAACGGTAGTATAGTGAGAGCGAGGGGAAGGAACGGAAAGCATAAACGCATAAATTGTTGGCCGAAATATTTTCATCACATAATCTAAAGGCAATTTTGCCTATTTTTTGTTTCGAAATTCAAATATTCACGTGCCACAGGTCACTTCAAAATCCCATTCCATTAACGTGGTGAAAACTTTTATTTTCTAAAAATGGAACACATGTCACAGGGTTTCATCGAAACGTGCCAATTGTGTAGGCATAGAAGAGAAGTGTATACGAAAGGAATGCATACTAATAACTTTTATTTTTAACGCACCGCACCGCACCCCCCCCCCCTCTTCCGACCTGCAACGCCCCAAATATGACCTAAAAATTAGAAAACTACATTTTTACGTGTTATTGTTAATGTTTAGCAATGTCTGTCTTCGTTTAAATACAAATAATTACTAATGGACAATTGTAATATGTCCCATGGTTTTTCAACAAGTTTTAGTTGTTGAAATAAATTTAAATCATTCAAACCATTATTTATTCCCAAAAAATATGAAAAATAATCGTATTTGCTAATTGAAATGTAATAGTTTGCAATTTCTTGGAGTATTACGTTTTGTTTAAAACATTATATAATTATTCAAACAACTGATTCTTTGTTATTTACAATATTTCTAAAAATGGAGACAGAGTTGTCCAATTTTTTCTCCATTGGTTTCGGAAACTACTTTTTTAAAATAAATACATCATTTTCATAAATTTCTTTTAATTTATAACAAATCTCTATGTGTAAAGAAATTTTTTATTTGCACAAGCATTTTTTTTGGACAACTTAAAGAAAATTTAAATAAGATAGAAGATATACAATTTATTTTTTGACTGAATAGTGTATAAGAAAATGTATTAACAATTTTTCAATTGTTTAAAGAAATATAATTCGTTTTAACAAGTATCTTTCCAAATATATTTTTCAAATCGTATGTTCTGATTTAAACATAATATATTTTTTCCTAATGTTCTTTAAATTGAGTATGGATGGTTTTATATATAATCATTTGAATAATATAACGCATCAGACAAGCCATTTTGGAAATTGACGACAAAATTGAAAGTTACGAACATAGAAAACGTTTGATACCAAAAATTGTTTAAAGAAATAGAGTTTTGTTAAAAATGTGAAGAAATGTATCAAAACTATGCAATTATTCAAGAAAAAGTAGTTTAGTATTCCAATTTGAGAAAAATTGGAAATCTCTGGCTCAATTTTTAGAAATTTTGTTAATAGACCATAATTAATTGTTTAAATAATGATAAAATTTTTCAGATAAAGACACATTATTTAAAAAGTCATGGGAAATATTCAAATTGTCTAGGGGTAATTATTTGTATGAAAACGACAAATAAAATTGCTAAAAATTAACAATAGTATGTAACCATGTTTATTTTTTATTTTTGGGTAATATTTGGGGCAATGCAGGGGTGAAAGGAGGGGTAGAAAATATGTAGTAAACAATGTTTTGTTTTTATATTTTCCTAAAAATATTATTTGAGTCTATTTAAATGTGGCAAATAAAGTAGATCTAACTTTTGTTCGCTAATTAATGAATAACATGTTTTTGTTGTTATTTATTACATTTGTACAACTTTAAACTGTAAATTAAAAATATTCAACATCTTCAGCATTTCGAAAATGTTAAATTACAAATTTCGGTTCCTTTACGTTTCACAGTTAAAATGTTTTTATTGCATATAGGTAAATTTCTTTTGGTAAGTCGCCAATTGATAATGAATGCACGTACGAATACAGTCATTTCATAGCAAAAATTGTATGGAAAAACCAACAAAATTATATTATACTCATTTAGTGGATTGTAGAAACCTGTTTTAGGTTGGAGCTCTTGCCCCTGGCCAATAGTATACCCCCGTGTACTGTACACTAAGGGTGGTGCAAAAATGCATGGCAAATTTTTTTTTGCATCCTAGAGGGCAACGATCCCCCCCCCCCATTTTATTCCAAATCCGAAAAAAGAGATTCCCTCATTTTTTATTATTTTTTTTTCATTTTAACAGGTGCCGGTTTTGACTTGAAGTTTCTCACGTAAAATGCATGGGGAAAAATTACTGTTTTGAGTTTTTATAATAGTTTCTTACGGTTTGAAAAAATGTGACGGAAAAGTTGGGGGCCTAAAGAATTATCCAACGAAGAATTTCATCTATCAGGCATATAGTTTTGTTTAAATACTTTTCAAATAAAAATTATTAATATTTCTTCAGTGGAATATTTATAAACATTGTTTGATTAACTTTATTAAAAAATTTTGTTAAATGAAAATTATTACTTAAATTTAACTGATAAATTAGTTATTATTAAATCAATTATTAATCAGTAATTAATTATTACTGCTAAATGTGCCACTAGACCTACAGTAATCATTTTTATTTACGATAAATTCGAAACAACATTATTCAAACAAATTTCATTTTTTAATTAATTGAAAATGAATGAACTAATGTTAATAAATATTCCACTAGACCAATAGTGATAGTTTTTAGGGAAAAACGAATTTTCCAAAAAAATTATTCAAACAAATTACATTTTTTTAAACAATTACAAATTAATAAGCCAATGTTATTAAATATTCCACTAGACTAATGGTAATAATTTTAGAGGGGGGGGGGGCAAATTTTCCAGTAAAAAAATATTTAAATAAATTTCATTTGATTAAATAATTAAGAATTAATTAAACAATCATAATAAATATGCCACTAGACCAATATTAATAATTTTAAGTAAAAAAAAATACGCGAATACAGTGCTCAAAAGGTGGATTTAAAGAAGAATTGACCGCTTTTGTTTTAAGGGTATTTTTCAGGTACTCGTGCGGGTGCGTTAGAGGTGTCAACCCGATATGTCTGATACATAAAATTCTTCGTTGGATAATTCTCAACAGGCCCCCATACTTTCCCGTCACATTTTTTAAAAGCCTAAAATATTATTCCCAAAACTCAAAAAGGCATTTTTCCCCATGTACTTTACATGGGAAGCTTCAACTCCAAACCGGTACCTGTTAAAATCGAAAAATAAAAAGAAATAAAAAATTGCAGAATTCCTTTTTCGGATTTAGAATGAAATTGGGGTGATCGTTGCCCTCTAAAGAAAAAAAGCGTTTTTGAGACACCCTATTGTACACGGCGCGGCACGCCAGTTTCAAGCGAGAAAATTCACTCTATTTTCATTTAGAAAAAAACAACACAAAAAAGGACATTTTCGGGAAAAACCGAGCTGAACTGACCGTCAGAAAACTGCTCGTCAGAACGAGCAGAAATTTAAGGTCTCGATTAAAAATTCCGGTATAGGTTCCTATCTAAGATTCTATATAGGAACCAAGATATGATCTAATATAGGATCCTCCATATACTGAGAAAACTACACTGTACAAAATTTCGGGAATTTTTCCTATCATTTTGTAGGGAAAATTTCCGAATTTTGTAGGGAAAACATTTTTTCCGAAAAAATAGGTCCTTTTTCCTAATTTTCAGAAAAATTTCGGAATGAACAGGGAATTATCCCGAAAAATCAGGAATCATTCGGAAAGGTTGAGAAATTTACAAAACCATAAGAAAATAGGAAATTTTTCTTATTCTTTTGGGAAATTTCCGTATACTTTCATGGGGAATATTTCTTAATATTGTTATACTTTTATTCTGAAAATTATTTTTCATGAAGAGTTAGGTATGATTTTGGTATAATTTAGCCAGTAATTCATATAATTGTTGACAATTATGATCATTTATAACTAATGCTACTGCATTTCATTTTTATGATTTATGTTCAGATATTATTTGAAGTATATATTTTACTATATTTTTTACTTTTCTTTTTGTTAAATATGTTGCATCAATAAATTGATTCTATCATTAGTTAAACTATAGTTCTAAAAGACTATATAACCGACTACATTAACCATTGTAGCAATGCATCTCTCTCTCTTTCTTCCTCTCTCTCTCTCTCTCTCTCTCTCTCTGCCTGTTTCTCTAGTATATGCAGATATACATAGAAACAGCCGTCCGATATACCTGAAGGGTTTTCAAACCTTAAGTTGAGGGTGAAAATGAGTGACGGTATGAATGAATAAAAATTTTCCAGGATACTGATAGACAATTGAAACTGAAATATGTACCCTTCAGGTCAGTTACCTTCGACCCTTTCGACAGAACAGTTCTCCGTTTTTAAGTGAGTTGTGAGTGAAGTGTTTTCAAGGAGCCTTAAGTTTTGGAGTTTATAACGTCCGTCAATAAAAGCACAAAGTAAAAGCCTGCACGATAATTTTAAGGTAAGTCTATTAATTATTTTTTTTTAAATAAATTTTGATGTCTGTTTTTGAAAAGTTTCCATTTTCCAGCTCGTTCAAGGAACATTTAAAATACTGCACAAAGAACACATGAGAGAGCTGAAGAAACTACGCCTGTCGTGAAACTCATGGAAAAAATAGTTAAAGTTCAACTATTTACCCAAACATTTCTCTGAAACAATTACCTAATTAATTTATTGGCCAAAAATTTCGAAACTTCCAAAATTTTCCCTACAAAAAGTTAGGGAAAGTTCCATAAAATTGGGGAAAATTCCCAAAACTTCCGAAATTTTCCCCACAAAATGTTAGGGGAAATTCCCTAAAATTGGGAAAAATTCCCGAAATTTTCCCTACAAAATGTTAAGCAAAATTCCCTGAAATTGAGAAAAATGTCCGAAATTTTCCCTACAAAATATTAGGGAAAGTTCCAAAAAATTTGGGACAATTCCCGAAAATTTTCCTATGGAATCTTAGGGAAAATTCCCGAAATGTTACTGTTACTAGCTTCCCGAACATTTTCGGGAAAATTCCTGAAAATTTTTTCACAGTGTATATCGCATGATTTACAATATAAATCATAATTCCTGCGCTATATATCGTAATTATCGCACTATAATAGCGCAAAATCGTGATATATTCACGGAGAAAATGGTTTTTTAAATCAGAAGTAAAAGTAGTATGTCACTTAGTAAAGTTATATACGAACTAGGTGAATAGTGGAAAGAACATAAAATTCTGATAAAATGTGTTATTGCACAGGATTTAAACCTATTTCTGCATTAGAAAAATGATTATTTTTCTAAATGATAAAATTAGCAATATTTTAAAGTTTTAAACGCTAAAAATCGTGGGGTATTTTGAGAGGTATCTATGTATTTTATCTTATCCTAAAAAGCATTTTTTATCTGACTGCTCAAAATATAATACCTTATGTACAGTAGCACTAAATATAATGTAAGGAGGGCGAAATTAATATTTTTAGAATAATATTTATAATGAAGGAGAGGACATCATACTACATTACATGAAGAAAAATGCCTTGTATCCGATAGTGATTTGCGCTATAAATGAAAAATAATATTTGCCATCAACCATTGCACAAAATGAATATTTGTGAGAGTACTAAGCGCTAAGGTGTAATAAGAATTCCTACTACTCCACATAGTAAAAGTTCCCTTGCACTGTAGCTTAAATTAACTGTGCCGCATGGTCATTTCTTTAAGGCTGCACAGCAAATTATTCTATCCAAGAAGTAATTACTTCTATTTCAAATGATAAAATGCACTCCTGAAGACTTTTTTTGCATTAACATTTACTTTTGTAGCTCGATTCCATAACCAGTCGTGATGTGAAACGTGAATCATCGCGCATCCGCATGCTACTCAGTTCTTTAGTTGATATTTATCAAATTTGCCAATAATCTCATTGTTTATCAAAACAGTGAAAATTAAAACTGAATTTTTTATTGTATATATGTTGAAAAACTGGAATATTCTACGGCAAACTATCAAAAGGATGACTTTTCTACCTGAAGGTTAGTTTATCCAAAACGCAACCTTGTTTAAACATTATTTTATTATGGCTTACATTTAATAAATTTATTCTATTTTCTTCATCATTTATTTATGTTAAAAATAAAAATTTTAGTTTTAATAATTTTCTTGTGGAAACAATTTATAAATGATCCAATAAAGGCCACTTCTCATTTGATTATCCATACTTATTTATTCGTTTCTTATTCATTTCTATAAACTCACTGGTATAATTTATTATGCTTCCAGAAATTTGAACTATGTCAAATTGAGAAGACTGCATTATATGTATATTACTGCATGAGGCAGATGTACATCCAAGAGCATTCAAGCATCCCTGACGTGACAGTTACTGTCTCTCTCCTTCTAACCAACTGCAATGTTTAAGGGAGAGATATGGCACACTGTGACGTCAGCCAAAAGGGTACGAATTTCTACGACTAGTCGACGCCAAGTAGACGCCGATTCAAAAAATGTTGCAGGTATATTTCCCAGAAATTTTTTGACAAATTCGTAGGATTGAGATAGATACATAGATAGTGGAAATTCTTCATCAGGTCAACAATTTGAATTGAGTACTTGCAGTGATCAGACGTGTCTCTGAAGTTATTTTGAACCTGTATTTAGCATATCTTATAGTTATTTATAATATAGTTTATTTATAATAATATATCTAGTTATTTACGAAATTTTTCTTTTTGCAGAAAATCAAAATGCAGTGGCATGCCCTTTATTGCCAACGCTGATAACACCCACACAGATGTAATATGGCACTGTTCTGAAAGCATTTGACATAATACATGATATTAACTGTTTTACAGAAAGCTTCGGATATAGATCAAGTTTTAAAGGACACGCGAGTTCAACTTCATGGAAAAGGGCTTCGATTTCAGCCTGTCATTGTATTTGCGGAGCCAATTAGAAATTTGGGATCGGTCTATGATGTTCTAAATAGAAAAAAAACTAATA
>NC_046657.1:137389825-137402397 GCF_010883055.1 Belonocnema kinseyi | reverse complement strand
ATTTTAATTGTACTTTTATAAGAAAATAACGTAATACTATATAATCAGCTTTTCTACCTAGCGTTAAGAGCTATCAAAAATGCCTCACTTCATATTTTAAGCAATTACAATTACTATTTGGTATAGTTCTAGAAATTATTCAATACAGTGCTTTGAGGTATTTAGGAAAGTTCAATTTACTATGTATCATAGTATCATAGCTCTATATGTCACCAGTTTACTATGTGAAATAGTGAAAACTTCTCAAATTCTTAGCACAATTAACCAACTATTTTTCTCCGTGTACATTGCAAGTTTTTACATTATATACCGCATGATTTTGCAATCTATAAAGTAACCATTCAAGTTTATTACGCTATCACATTGTATTTCTTCTTTTGTGATCTTGCGAGGGTCCGATTAGTCAGCAAATGATCACGGAAAAAATTAAAGATAAAGTTTACATCGATTCCAGTTGAAAGATTCACCGAAAGAAAAATTAACCTTTCCAGCTAAACTTTACACGAATCGAAGATAATTTCCGATTTTTAACCTTGCCTGGATAATATTTCATCTTATAATCGCCCCGTTTTTATTCGAGGTATAGCGACAATTGCGACGGCAGCCCTCTCCAGCGTCGTTTAACTTCATTAACCGTTTAGCTTTTGCTAAACGGTATTAAAGATGTTCTTATTCGTCTACAATGATGTGATTTCTTTCGGAGCAAATATATCAGTAAAAACTTTTTTGCGTGTGTTTTCTCTTGTTGATTATACATGTTTTACCGAAATTTACTCACTTCAGCGCGGCACAGTCGACGAGTTCAAAATTATTTTCCTAACCCCAGTGAAACTTTCGCCGAAATATGTTTAATCATTAACCGTTGCAGGTCTTACCTGAAGCAAATTTGTACTTTTTTCTGTAATTTTTTTAAATCCAGCGTCTGGATATATAGCTCGCCCTGGCGTACCGAAGGAACCGAATGTAGCCTCTAAGAACTACTTGTAGACCCCATGGGGTCCCCATTCGGTTCCTTTTTAAAAAAACTCAAAAAAAGGAAAATCAACCTTTAAATTGTTTAAATTCGTATTCTACGTAAAATTCCCTATAGAAGGTCACGGAATAATCGCAATAGTTTTTTTTGCAACGGTAAAAAGTGGAAAAAATATAACACGTATAACGCCTGTTGACTGCTACACTTCAAACGCATCGCCTGTAAGAAGCAGTCAGCAAGCGTTATACGTTTTTTATTTTTTTTAACTTTTTGCCCTTGCAAAAGAAACTATTGCGATTATTCTTTGACCTTCTATAGGCAGTTTTAACGAAGAATCCGAATTTTAACAATTTAAAAGTTTATTTTGCTGTTTTTTCTAGGTTTTTAAAAAGGAACCGAATGGGAACCCAATGGGGTTTTTACGGGTACTATGTAGAGGCTCCATTCGGTTCCTTCGGTCCTCCAGGGTGAACTCACTGATAATCTGCTTTTTTCCCATTGCTGCTAAGAACGCCGACGTAACAGACGACAGCAACACAATTTAACTTCATTTTTATGTGATATTATTGCATTTTAATATCGTAAAAAGCACCGGTACCTGATTGTACGTTATCATATTGCGCTTTTTTGCAATGTAGAAGTTTTACGATATCATTGTGCGATATCTTTTTCCCAGTGTAGGATCCCTATCTAGGTTCGTATAGGTCCGTAAATAGATCGATACATAGTTCGCACCTATAGGTAAAACATATAGGTCATTGCGTTCATGTCTAATCTATGATATGCAAATTGTAATACAAACTAATAGTTTTATTTTAAATTTCTTATAAGCTATGTTAAATAAAAGAAACCTAAAAATTAGTAAAATATTATTGTAATTGATCTGCCTGATATTATTTGTTTGGTCAAATAGTTCAGAGCAAAGAAGTCTCAAAAGGATGAATTTCCCCTAGACGTACACCTATATTCAAGTTTGCAACTATGATACTAAAAATACTAATTTTGAGACCATGGACGTTTGAGCTGCAACAAATTTAACACCAGCATTTATTAATTAGGGAGCTTAAAAATTATTTTTTGTGTTAACCCTTATTGAGAACATAGCTGTGTTTTTGAGGTTGGAAGTAGCGTTGCCATTGCTAATGATTTGTCGAGACATCTACTGACATTAAAATTGGCTCCCGACAAAATATCTTTGCTACTGTTGATTTATTTTCCTTGACATAAGTTTCAAACTGAAAAGCAAGATTTTCGTTCATGTCATTCTACTTTGATATAATGAAATTATATTATTATTGTTTATATTAATTATTATTATTATCAAAAATTTATTTCTAAATTTTTTCAATCTCCTGATTTTTTTTCAAGTCTCCTGACGAAAAGCTTCTGACTCTTTGCCTTGAACGGTAGCATTTCTGGTTGGGAGGTCCTGGACCGCCATTCAGTGTGAATACTTTTCGTTTTGCGACCACGAGGTTTGAAGTTTTCCAGATGCTTTTTCGACGTAAGGGCGTTGGAATCAAGACCTAACCTCAAAACTGGATTTTCTCATTTTACTCCATAAATACTAGAATTACAAATTTGCTGAATAATCAGGGCTCAGTCCTCTTTTCAATTAAATCTTTATTCGGAGTAGAACATTGGCTAATTCCAATAGTTTTTGTATAAGGTGTTTTTTTATTCTAACCCTAGCATTTGAAAAAAAGTCTCGCATAAAAGCTATTGAAATTAAACAACTTTTCACCTCGAATAAAAATTTGATTTAATGCAGGAATAGGTCCGAATGATTTAAAAAATATGTAAATCTAATATTTATGGAGTAGAATGAGAATTCAATTTTGAGGTTGGCTCCTGTTTTCAAAACATTTACAATTGACATTTTCTTTTTTATAAATAACATTTGAAAACATTCTGTCAAAAAAGCACATACGAGCTATATTCCATTTTTCTTACATAAGTCTGGAATTTGTTAATATTCTCAATGTAGCTCATTGTGTTTTTATGTTAGGAATGGTTTAATTATAAAAATAAGTATTAAATTTGCAATCTAGGTGGCATCTAGATCTACTAGATTTTAATAGATTCACTAGAACGCGCCAGTACCGCTGTTACGGCTAGTCCATTGGAGCATTACATTTGCGCACTGCCCCAGCATAGTTTCTCGAGATAGCGCCAGTATAGACTCGTGGCGGTCTAGGCTGGAACAGTGTGGCGCCATGAATTATTTCCACACGGGATTCTGACAAAAAAGCATATACGAGCTATATTCCATTTTTCTTACAGAGATCTAGAACTTTTTTATGTTCTCAATGTAGCTCATGATGCTTTTAAGTCAGGAATGATTTAATTATAAAAATAAGTATTAAATTTGCAATCTAGATCGCATCTAGATTTACTAGATTTACTAGAACGCGCCAGTACCGCTGTTGTAGATGGCGGCTAGTCGATTGGAGCGTTACATTTGTGCACTGCCCCAACATCGTTTCTCGAGATAGCGCCAGTATAGACTCGTGGTGGTCTAGGCTGAAACAGTGTAGCGCCATGAATTATTTCCACACGGGATTCTGACAAAAAAGCAGATACGAGCTATATATATTCCATTCTTCTTACAGAAATCTGGAATTTTTTTATATTCTCAATGTAGCTCATAGTGCTTTTATGTCAGGAATGCTTTAATTACAAAAATAAGTATTAAATTTGGAATCTAGGTCGCATCTAGATGATAATTCTAGATGACAATTTTTATCAAGCGAAATCGTTTACTAACTGCTTTAGTAAGATTTTCTCACAAGATTAACTAGAAAAATGAGCATTAATTTACCGAAGCTTATTATTCGAAGTTAATAAGATCTCATAATCAGTACTTCTTGATTGAATACTAATTATTCAGATTGAGGGAGTAGATGTCAAGTTTTGGGCAAATGTCTTCAAATCATGCCAAAAAACTAATTCTGCTAATTAAAACTGAATCAACCTATACCTTCCTGATTTCAGTTTTTTAATTGGTCTGCATCTCATAAGAATGAAATGGTCATGATTTACGAGCAATTCACTACGCTCCAAGGAGTCTGCCTCGTGAGGTTTACGAGGGTGGATGAAGAGTGCCTCGAGAATCAACATACGGCTACACTGAGTGTCACTGCATTTTTCTCTATTGTTTTCTTCTATTTTATTAATAAACAAAATATCAAGATTTTATCCAAAAAACCGGCCTTCCAATCCGAGGACTAATATTTAGATGACGTATGCAATAAATCAGACAAAAATATTTAAAATTGCGGAAAATATCTTAAATTCCTTTTTAGAACTCTAATAAATCCCCATAATAGGGCTGACTACATGGGCTTTTGGAGAAATGTCGTCTAGGAGTAATTTCTCCGAAAGTATTGTGAAAAATATGACTTATATGGTATGTCTTGTTTAGGAAGATAACGAGCAATGGATTCGTGTAATCAAAAGTGAAATAATTCTTATTAAATTAAAAATATGATTGGTCAAAGTTACCCTACTTTTGAAGGCCAATTTCTCAGCTTGTAATGATTGTAATGATTCTCAAGAAAATATTCTTGGATTCATTTCTGAATTTTCTCTCTGGCACCAGTGAAATAAACGAAATTTTAAAGTTCCCAAAAAATATGCTAAAAATACTACTCTGACGCCCAACGGATTTGGGCGTTTGTTGAAATTCTGATTCGAATGATATATACTTTTAGGACTCACTTTTCGCCTGAATAATTGAATGCAATCATTCTTCCAAATTAGGGTAACTTTGACCAAGCCTATTTCTGATATAATGACCACTATTACACTTTTGATAACACATGCACATAGCTCGTTATTTTTCTAATCCAGGCATACCACATAACTCATGTTTTTTACAATACTTTCGGAGAAATTACGCCTAAACGACATGTCTCGAAAAGCATAACCTTTCAATCCAAGCATAACACATCATTTATAATTGTGAACAATGCTTTCATATAAAGTAGTCGTAAGAAGTGGACATAAAGTTTGAAAATTTGAAAATTCTCTGTATAAATTATCGTCTGATTGAAGCATATCGTCAAGATAGTTTCGAAATATACTGAAATATTGCTTTAGAAATTTGAAAACTTTCAAAAAATAATATTTGACAAACTTCTTTTTGTTGCGTTCCTCACTTTCGCAAGCTTAAATATTCACAACTTTCTTATTTACAAATATGAAAAAAGTAATTCAATTGGGTAGAATTAATCGAATTTACAAGAACTTAAAATAAACTAAAAGAACTGAATAGGATTTACGATAAATGATTAAGATTTCAGGGGAAATTCCAAATGAATTATACAAAATATCTGAAAAGCTCTTCAGATCGTCACAAAAAATTCTGTGAAATCCATTAAAATTTTTAAACTGCATAAAATTATTGAGATCCTTGGAAATCCCTTAAAATTATTTACATATCTTGAAAATGAAACGAAATATTTAAAAATATCATAAAATATTCAAATCATATTTGAGAACTGCTTGGAAAATCTATTGAAGTACATTGATATTTGTTAAATCCATCAAAATTGGCTTTTTTATTGTTAAATAATCGTTACAAACCGTGAAATTATTCTTCAAAAGTAGGGTAACTTTGACCAAGTATGTTTTAATATCAATATCAATTATTAAAATTTATGCTAGCAGTGCTAGCCTAGTATAGATTGCTGAAGTCGCAGTACTGGGCATCTATACGCGGCCAGTACTGACTGGTAACACTTCACAATGCTGCCTTGTACTGGTTCTGTACTGGCAAACCGCCGGCGAACGTTTCCGTACGTTTTCCGTAAAGGATCTAGCCTATTAATCAGGCTCTATTAATTAGGCTCTATTAATTAATAGCTATTAATTAGGCTCGCGAATTGTTTGAAATTTATAAAATTTATTTATACTAAAATTATGAATGATGGATTGTATACATAATAGGATGGTTCGAAAGAGGTACCTCCAAAGGTTCCTTAGTACATTTTAACAAATTAAATGTGTAGTTTGAAATTATCATACTTAATTTAATCGGACATAAATTGGCGTCCGTCAGATGAACGAGTTGATTATCAGTTGAAACAGTAGTCGTAAAACAAAATTGACTTCAAAAAGAAACAATAATTTGAAGAAATTTTCAAGATTTTCGGGTATTTTATAAACTTTAAAGACATTTTTACCAGCTTTTTACTTAGATTTTGAGAGATTTAACAAATATCAATGTACTTCAATACATTTGCCATGCAGTCGTAAAATTTAATTTCAATATTGTATAATATTTTTAAATATTCCATTTCATTTTCAACATATGTGAACAATTTCAACGGATTTCCAAAGGTTTTAATAATTTTATGGAGTTCTACATTTTTTATGGATTTCACAGAATTGTTTTTAACGATCTGAAGAGATTTTGAAATATTTTGTACAATTCATTTGGATTTAGCCCTGAAATCTTAATATTTCATCGTAAATCCTATTCAGTTCTTTTAATTTCTTTTGAGTTCTTCTAAATTCACTTAATTCTACCCAATTGAATGACTTTTTCCATATTTGTAAATTGTTTTCAATTCACTTGATTGCTTTTTTAAATGTAGTTTGAATGTTTATGAATTAAACATAATTTTTCTCAATTCCTGTAAATTTCTGTTATTTGAATTTTTCTGAATTTGTCTTGAATCTGTTACCCTTTGGGCGCGAAAAAGTACGCTATGAACGCAATAAAAAGAAATTGGTCAAACATTACTTTTTGAAAGTGTTAAAACTTCTAAAGCAATATTTCAGTATATTTCGAAACTATCTCCATGATATGCTTCAATTAGACGATAATTCATATGGAGCCTTTTCAAAATGTTAAACTTTATTTTAACTTCTTACGACTATTTTATATGAAAGCATTGTTCATAATTATAAATGATGTGTTATTTTTGGATTGGATTGTTATGCTTTTCGAGACATTTCGTTTAGGCGTAATTTCTCCGAAATTATTGTGAAAAATATGACTTATGTGGTATGTCTGGATTCGGGAAATAACGAACTATGTGTATGTGTTATCAAAAGTAAAATAGCATATTTTTTGGGGACTTTAAAATTTCTTTAATTTCATTGGTGCCGAAGAGAAAATTCAGAAATGAATTCTCCGGGGTGATGTAAACTGTAAAGGGTATACATTGCATTGAGGACAACAGCTTGGGCGTGCCTAACGCTCTCTCTAGCATTTGGCCGCTACACTGAAAAAAATTTGGACAAGCAGCTGTCTTCTTAGTGGCAACGCAGCGCCACGACGGTTGGTGTAGCGGCCAGACCACTTTTAAGTAAGCTACAGTACCAAACGTGCGAGCAGATCCTATCCAATGTGTGGAGACCGCAGCAGTCCCACAAAAGAGAATTAAATTTCCCCACGTGTATAAACTATAACTGTATAACTCCGCGCGAAACTCAGCGTGGGGGTTCCGTGCTCCCGACTAAAGGGAGCGTTACTGTACCAATGCTGTTGGGATTACAGCTGTTCCAATGTGGGAACAGAGCGTACCCAATATGAGAGAGGATGTGTACCAAGTTGCAGGTGAGCATCGCGCGACGCATTTGGTGTTCCAGCTCTACTACGTGGGCGAGCAGATCGCCCAAAAAATTTTCAGTGTAAGATCGGTAGTTACTTGCCTTAAATTCAACCCAAAAATGCTTTTCGTTTATGCATGTTTTTTAGCATTTACTTAAAAACAATAATTCTTTCATACATGCTAATCTTTTCAGAAAGACTTTATCTAAGTCTCTGAGATATACAATTTTCGACGTAATCATTACAAGCCTAGAAATTGGCCTTCAAAAGTCAGGTATCTTTTACAAACCATATTTTTAATATAATAAACACTATTTCACTTTTTATAACACATATTAATAGCTTATTATTGTCCGAACCTAGACATACCACATAAGTCATATTTTTCACAATTCTTTCGGAGAAATTACACCTATACTCTGTTCAGCGAGGGAATGACCGACAGGAACGACGAATTTTCGTCCAGTTCGCGCAAACTGTCATGAAGGCGTGGCTTAGAGATTTTAAATCTTCGGAAACCTTGCTGTGAACGGCCTGAGTTTTAAGTGTCTGACCTCTCTTTTTCCCAAACGTGGTCATTCTCAAATTTATAGCCGTAGAAAAAACTTCTGATGCCTGTTTAATATTTGTTAAACATACCCTTTACGGGGTTTACTCCACCTTTTCTCTGAAAAAACTGCACGCTGTCGATCATTCTCTCACTGAACAGAGTATAGACGACATGTCTCAAAAAGTCCATGTACACAGCCCTCTTAAAGATCCAGCCTGGCAATGAAGGCCGGCCCTGGCCAGATTTAACGTTTCATTCGAGCCTGGCCGAGGCATGAACACCAGGCCAGGGCTTGCTTTTGAATATGAGAATCTCTGAAATAATATATTAGATAGGTGTTCATCAAATAAAAACAAAACACCACAAAACATAGATGACAGTATATTGATACGTGCAGTGGTATTATAATGCATTGAGACGTATGATCTATTCTCAGAAGTGCAGACATTCAAGCTGGTGAAATTAGAGTTTTTGACGGATCAAGTCGTGTTTAAAGATTCGTAATTTTTGTTAATAGAGCTATAAAAGAATCGCTAATTTCAATTACTGTTTAATATCACTACGACTATAATCCGTGACTTTTCGATCAGAGTTGACTCTCGGTTCAATTAGCTTCAATCGGTGAAAACACATACTGCTATTAAAGATAGTATTTATAGTTAACGATATTCATGTGCTTGTCAATAACACAAAGTTCCACTCTGCATGGTGATATCGAATGACGCTCGGCTGAAGTGAGTGACAGGCGTAGTCTACATAGTTGGATGCTCAAAACCGAGCCACGCTCTTATGCTCTCGAGGTACATTGTAAATCTCTGTCATGTCAAATGCATGCAAATAGGAACGCGCAATTGACCTTTAATTACAATAGCTATAACCTATTTTCTGAAATAAAAATCCTTATAGCACTTCCACTTATGATTCAGACACACATAAAAGCACCCAAGAATAAATTTTATTGTTGCTTGGAATCTTCAAAACGGTAATAGAAAATTCAGTGACGAAAGGAATTCGTTACACAGAAAAAACTGAAGTTAAATGTTGTTGAGTGTAAAATTTCCCGCGGTTTAAGTTGATGTGCTATTTGGCGAAAGTTTATCCTACGATGGGATAAAAGCTGTTGTCTGCTACGGCGTCCTTAGCAGCAATGGGGAAGCGGCAATGTATGAGTGAATTCCAGCTTTAAATCGGGACAACAGATTTAAAAGGGCACACAAAAAACAAAAGTTGAAATTTGTTGCAGGTAAATTTACAACGGTTAAAAATAAAAAATATTTCGGCAAAAGTTTCACCGCGATTAGGAGAATAATTCTGATCTCGTCTACTGCGTGACGCTGAAATGAGAAATTTTCAATAAAAAATGTAAAATCAGTAACAGAAAACACGAAAATATTTGTTCTTACTGATATATTTCCCCCAAAATAAATTAGACTATTATAGAGGAATTAAAACTAACCCGGTGATAAGCGTTGAATAAAGAAAAATTAAAATTTTCTGATTTCAACGTAAAAGTGAAGATCATTCTATTATTTTGAATGCGCGATTTTTTCATCTGTTTAAAATGTCATTATAAGATTAGGGTATCTCAGAAACTAACTTATTTCTATTTCCACAGCGGCCGCCTCATAGCTTCCTATTCCCCAAAAGAGAACGTGCTTTCAATATATTTAATTCCTTGTAATTTTACTGGCAGATAACCTTACAGAGATGTCTGCTATTCCCCAAAAGTGTTCAATTTTTGAGACTATTTAATTCCTTCTAATAAGTTCACAAAATATGTGTGATAAATTGTTTAAATTCCTTTCTGTGGAATATAAGTTTTTAAAATTTAATTTTAATAAATTAAAGTCCGTCTTTTTAGAGTTGAAATTATTTTAATTCACGCACTTATATAGATTTCTTTGATGCATTTTTTAAGACGTCCAAATAAATGATTAAAATATAAATAAATATCAATTTGAATATTTTTCGAACTTATAAGCTATAAAAAGATTTAATAATGAAAAAAGTTAAATAAATGCTTTCGTTAAACTTTACTAAGTCGATTGACAGGAATAGGATTTGAACTTTTTCTGTTCCCGTTGGGGGATTTTTAGACGGCGGAAAAATCGCGTGTCGATAGGAATATAAATTCTTAATTTTTCTAAAATCTAATTTTTTTCATGATATGTGCTATTATGGATAAGGTCTGTCAGGCCAATTAAAGTTGCTTTATTATTGGTAAATACTTATTTTCATTATTTATAATGTTCATTGCAAAGCCTTGTATTTTAAATTATTTTATTATGGCAGCTGATCACATGGCATTTTCATTCACTAATTGCAAGTGTCTGGTGCATTTTCACTTGAACGAGAAAGAATAAATTAGGAATGCAATATGTATATATTGTATAAAAATTAACAAAATATTAGTTCCGATTGAAATGAAATAATTCAAATGTAGTAAGGGAGTGAGGTGACAAGATAGAAGAAGTGTTTGTCTCGTAGCGGAGAATGCATGTGGGGAAATGGATGACAGCGCCAAGTTACAGAAGTTTAGTGGCCAGTCTCTAGAAACTGTGTCGGTAAGGGGGAAATCATTGAGAGATCACAGTAAAATCTAAGATAACTATTGGAGACTTATTAAAATATTTATGTTGATAAATTGATCACAATTTTTAAATTCAAGTGGTAAAGTTGCATATGATATTTTAAAATCGAACTTGATAAATTCATTATGAAGATGTTGGCCCCGTTGGTTTGAAATGTTAGAAGTGTTAGAAACAGATTTAAAAACGCAATGTCAGTCATCACAAAACTTGGTGGGATTGAAGGTAAGAATCAATATAATTTTAATCAAAAATTTGTTTGCTATGGCTATAATACAATCCCGCTAATTCGAATAATGTCTAAAACTTTGATTTCTTAATTTATTGTACTTTTCTCATTTTTGTCTAAAAAGAAAAGTTGAAAGGAATTTTAAAAAGTTAGGATTATTCCTTTTTGAGATATTTCCCTGTATTTTGATTCATTTCGCTCGAAATTTCAATTTTCAACTTTATCACAGTATTTCCGATAAATTAAACTGAAATTACAAGCCCTACAAAAAATAGATAAAATAAAATTTGGTAGGACTTTTCAAATTTATAATTACTTTCTTGATATTTTTCCCCGTATATTAAATGCTTTGCATCGATATTTAAATTTTCTATTTTGCCACTGTATTTTTTGCAAAATGAAACTAAATTGTTAAGTCTTATAAAAAATGGTTCGTAAAATTCAAGTACATTGTCAAGTCCTACCAAAAAATGAAAAAAAATTTTTTTTTAGAACTTTTGAAAAATTATAATTCCATTTTTGAGATTTCGGCTGTATTTTGAATCGCTTGGATGAAAATTTGAATTATCTATGTTTACACCGTATTTTCGTAAAATTAAACTAAATTATCAAGCGCAATAACGAAATTGTTAAAATATAACTAGTTAGACTTTAAAAAAATTATCACTCCTGTCTTTAGATTTTTTCATGTATATTAAATCGTTTACATCGAAATTTAAATGTTCTATTTTTCCACTGTATCTTTGTAAAATTAAACTAATTTGTCGAGTCTTACAAAAAATGGTCAAAATAAAATGTTCTGGGACTTTTTAAAAGCGATAATTCCTTTTTAAGATTTTCCACGAATCTGAAGTGGTTGGATCGAAATTTGAATTTTCTATTTTCTACGGTATTTTCGTAAAATTAAACTAAATTGTCAAGTCCTATGAACAAATTGTTAAAACAAAATTGTTTAATTTTTTAACTTCTATCAAATAAATAAAAAAGGTTTTATTGCGAAATTTATACCATAGCGAAAAAATCACAATTTAAGATTTTAATATCACAGTCTGACAGATTTTTTTCTTTGCTAAATATTTGAAAAAAATTTTTTGTTTTCATGAAATGTTAATATCAAGAAACGTCAATGTTATCTGGTCAGAAAAGCTATTCATATAATTTTAAATGTCCACTATATTTTATCTGAAACTATTAAACAATAGGAAAATTATTTTATAAGAAAATGAGATTTAAAACAAACCTGCTTAGCATAATATATGTTTGATTTGTAAATAATTTTTTATGAAACAAACCAAGTGTCTATAAGAATATTGGTTATAAAACTCTGTACATCAATTCTTAATTTTATAACGAAATAACAAAATTCTAACAAAACTCTTTACAACAGCATGCAAATTTGTTGAAATCCCTTAAAATTATTAGAAATCTTGGAAATACTTTGTAAATGTTTAAGTCTCTTGAAAATGCCTGATAATGTTTTTAAATATTCTAAAATACTTACAGTCTGTCAAGTTAAAGCGTGGGTGGCTTTACTCGCAGTCGGTAAGGTGTATCGACATGATTTTGGAATCAAAATATTAAGAAGAGCTCCCTCTTTCATGCTTTTTGATTTAACATTCAGTTTGCTTTCAATTCTCATCTTGTTACCACGTTACAAAAAATGAGTTCCG
>NC_046657.1:137377893-137389725 GCF_010883055.1 Belonocnema kinseyi | reverse complement strand
AGAGGGAGCTCTTCTTAATATTTTGACACCAAAATCATGTCGATACACCTTACCGACTGCGAGTAAAGCCACCCACGCTTTAACTTGACAGACTGTACAAGGCTTCAAAATCGCTTCAAGCTTTTAAAATAAATAAAAAATGTATGTTAATTGTTTAAAATTTCTTAAATTAGTTAAATCCTTCGATGTCTTTTGAAATTCATTGAAAGTTTGTAAACTGTGGAAAATACCTAGGCGTCTTTTACAATATCCTGAAATGTTTGAAGTATTTTGAAATTTCATTAAATTACTGAAATCAATTTAAAATTTCTTTGTCAAATTTTAAAATAATATTAAATATTTGAAATCCTTCAGAAACGCTTGCAACTTTTTGAATATTTTAAAAATACAGTGAAATTTAAAATAATTATTAGATCACTTTATAAATTGACCCTCTGTATCAATTAAATAATTAGTTAAAAAATGCAAGTGAATTACTGTAAAATGTATAAAAATGCATACAAATCTTTTAATATATTTTAAAACTTTATAAGTCCTGTAAAATCGTTCCATATCTTCCGAAATTCTAGAAAATCCATACTAACATATTTCAAATGATTTGAAATCCCTTCAAATGATTGAAATTACTTAATAAATCCTTGGAATATATAAAAATTCCTGAAAATATTTTCAATTAAAAACTCCTGAAAATGCCTCAGGCGTTTTAAATATAGCATACAATCCTTTAAATCCCTTGTAATAATTGAAAACTACTGAAAACTTCTTCGAATCTTCCAAAATACCTCGAAACATTTAAAAAGGATTCAAAATAATTCAGAAATAGTTATAGGCTTGAATTGAAATATTTATTTGAAAGAAAAGTGTGATCTTTTCATTTTAAAAAGTGACTAAAGAAGTGATTTCAGAAGAAAAGTTACCAACAGTGAATGTGTGGGTAGCCCTAATTATTTCCACAGTTTCTTTTTACTGAAATTCCCGGGTTTTTGCGTTTTATCTAAATGCCTGCCTCTGGGAAGCTTTCATCTTATTATACATTTTTTATATATTGGGTATAATACGGTTACGGGGAACAGTCTGTGAGGCCTACCTGTATTAAAATAAATTGATTTCCATTGCTGAAATTTTTTTCATGGATAAAATTTTATAAGCTACCTTTATGTCTACGTATTTCTGAGGGGACCCAACAATTTATTTTCAGCCCTGCGCCCCGGGCGGGGCTCCGAGTATGCTTTTCGACACTGCGACACGTGTCCAAAATGTTTTTAAGAGGGTAAAAACCACCCGCGAATAGTGTGGTACCAAACACCCATTTAATTGTTTCACGTACAATAACAGAATCTTTTACAATCAAACCAACTCGAATAATATAGTATCCGCACAATAAGAGATGAAAAATGTGATTTTATCAATTTGATAAAAAAAAAATTATTGGGGGTAAACTACTCAACAATAAATTTTAATTATACAAAAAATTTACAAACGTGCATGCGTTCAACTCAAAAAATCTGTAAAAAATACATATTGCACGCGATAGTAAAATAAAGTTTACGTGTTTTTGCGTTTTCACGAGAAATTAATTTATAAGAGGAAGCACCCCAAAGTGCATTTTATTATATTTCTGCAAAATAAAGTAAGTATCGCGTTCAAAACAGAGCAGAAAAATTTCCCCACGTAGAACGTTTAAATAACTTAATTTCTCAATATACATTAGTCAAACAATTTTATTGGGGCAAGCTCCTCCAAAAGATGTTACGATTATACAAGAAAATGATAAGGAAAGCAACCGCTTAATCAATTCAACGTCCTGCATTAGTTAAGAATGTAATTTATGTATTTCTAAAAAAATAAATTTATATGTAAAATATAATATTCCTTAATATATGTATATAGAAACATAATAAAATATCTATAAAAAAGTGGTGTATAACAAATTTGTAGATCTTCTTCCAATGCACAATTTTTGTGTACTCATCTTTTAGCGTATTTTGCACAGTTTGACCAAAAAATGTAAATTTTTGATTTTTTATTATTTTGTATGCTATCAAGATTTAAATTTTGGATTTTTCAATAAGATTCAGATTGCTGTTATGATAATCTTGTAGAGCATTCCAAAAGCAACATTTTTCTTTTCTTTATTTTTTTTTTAATGTCGTGCGTTATTTGGCTTAAAATTTTTACTTTTGTGTGTTTTTTGGAATTTTGTAAATGCTATATCTCTGATAATTTTTGATTTCATGAAAAAAGACATGAAGATAAATTGTTCGACTTTTTGAATACTATGAATAACCGTACAGAGAATTTTGAAAAAAGTGGTTTCAAAAATATTCAAAATGTGCCCATTTTTTAAATTTTTATTTAAAATAGCTGACTAACAATCTTGACCTTTAGTTTACGACACTAAACGAGTGCACCAAAGGCCAATCTAAAAGATCAATTTTTTCAAAGTCAATGTGTTCACAGACAGAAATACACATACCTGCAAACATATATGCATTAATACATAGGCACTCAAAGAAATTCGTAAAAACCTGTTTTTCGAATTCAGGGTGTTTTAAACGTGTACATTTGACAAGAACTGGGAAGGGAGATGGGGGGTAAAATTTTAAACAAATCTAATACCTTCTCTGATGAGAATGTAAAAAAATCATTGTAATTTTAACAAAGTTTAAATCTAATTTATAATTGAAGAAACATTAGATTGCAAAGAATATTCACAACTTTTGTGAGAATTTTAGGCTAGGCTTTCTCCCGATCAATATTCGTGATTTCTCCCGGTTTAGAAAAAAATTTACTCTCTGTGAAACCCAGTTTTCTACATATATGCTTAATAAATGCTGAAATCGATAACCATTAGCAAACTCTTTTGCAAGAAATCTATTGACTTTGAATCATATAAGAAGGATAAGTAAATAAATGTGCCTAATAAAGGAAAATGCAGGTATTCCTTTTATTACATACTAGCAGTAATTGCACGCGTGCAAATCGCGTTTTCATGTTTCTGGTTCTTTAGTTTCTAACATAAAAAATATGCAAATTTCAAAAGCCATGATAAAAATAATTTTTTAATGTTATTTAACACATATTTTTTTAACAATAATTAATAACTTTGAATGAAAAGCTTCTAAAATAAATTCAAAAAAATTATTTAACGATTTTATACAATTTAATAAAAAAAGGAGTTGAATTGTATAATTTCTAATAAAAGCCCTAAAAATTGAAAAATTCTATTTTGAATTGAAGAATCACGAAATTTCATGATATCAGATTAAAATTTTAGAAAATAGGACAATCTCAATACTCTAAAAATTAAATATTTAAAGATTAGGTCATTTAAAATTAAGAGGAATTGAAATTGTATTATTTAGAATAAAAAGCTTTCAAAATTAAATAATTGAAAATTGAAAACTTTTGAATTTACACCATTTTAAGTTCAAAGATATTAAGATTTGACAATTCAATATTTAAAATTAAATTGAATATTTCAAAGTCAAAACCCATAAATTCTGGAATTTTAAGCTGGCATTACATAATTATTTATTTTATTATAGTTTGACATCAGAGCTGATCAAACACATTTTTATAGAATCAGAAAATGAATTTAATTATACTAAAATAAACTTTCGAACTAGTGATATAACACGGGAAACCTTAAAAATGAATGCATTTATACAGCAGAACCTTGAAGCTTAAACGAAGGCGAACTTCATTTAAAACTGAAAAAATTTATAGACAGCAAAAACTGTGATTTTGGAACGTTCTTGTAATCAAAGCCTTTACTATTTTTATTATTTAAATTAAATTTAAATCGTTGAAAAAACTAACAATATTCAAATTTCTAATTATACTTTCAAGAATTTAATCAACGAGTAAATTCAGAACACTAAAATTATAACCTTTTACAATTACCGAAATTATTCATTCACTTCTTCTTTATTCATAATGTGTCCCCTAAGGGTCTACATGACTTCCATTCCTTACAATCTTTCCGTTTATATCTATTTGTTTACAATCTTATCATTTTTAAATATACAATTATTTACAACTATTAACATAAAGTCTTACATCTAGTTCCTTATTTCTATTTCCTGTGATAGCGCAATTTAGGACACAATAGCAAATGAGTGAGCGCGCGAACGAAAGCGAGAGTGCAAGCGAGAGAGAGAGAGAGAGAGAGCATGAGAACGCAAACGCAACCTAGTCTACTTAACTTTTACTTTACCATTACTTACAATTTTTACGCTTCTAATCTAAGCGACTTCCGTTTACTTTTTCTTTCACTTTTTTATCCCTCCATTTACCTTTTTTCACGTGCATTCTATCATTCTCTCTCATTCGCTCCTCTAGCACCCTTCAACTCCTTCATCCATTGTTCTCCTAATCCACCTTCCCCTAGAATCTTAACCACATTTTCTTGCCAGCTTCCTTTATCTTCCATTCCTCTCCTACATCCTTTCCATACGTGCTTCCATATTTCCTCCTCCCATTTACATATTCTACACTTTCTGTTCTCTTCTTTTTCCCATTACATCCCCTCCTTTACCTCGTTTCCCAATATAAATCTTGCTATTCTGGTCCACCTTCTCTCTCCCCATCCCTTTTCTAAATACTTTGGAACCCCTTCCTTTTTTATTATCTTATATTATTTATTATATTTTGATTCCTCAATCGCCCTCCATCTTTCTAATAATTGTTTTTCTCTCTCCCTTTTTTCCAATTCTTCATAGTTTACTCCAGTCCCGTCTTTTATTTATCTATAATTAAAGAATTCCCTCCTTTCTTCTACCCATCTCTTTGATTCAATCGCCCTCCCTTTCCTCTCTTCTACTTCCATCAAACACTTTCTCGCCAACTCCCCTCTCTGTCCTTCCCTCAGCTTCGTTTCAAATTTCCATGCCCTGTTTCCCGCTCTAATACTTAACTTATCCCTTAGCGTTTCCTTTCTCACCATATATCCTGGCGTCCTCCACTCTGCCTCTAGTGCCCAACTTATATAACTTTCTTGTAAACTCTTAATATCTTTCCTTTTTTTCCATCCCCATATCTCTGCTACATAATCTAATAACGGTCATACCAGCGGATCAAATAACCACATTCTCCTTCTCCAATTTTTTTTACCTTCTTTTTCCTATTCCCTATATCTGTTTAATTATCCATTCTTTCTTCCTTCCCCCTCCTTTTCTAAACCGCATCATCTTTGTCTTTTCTACATTTGCATTCAGCTTTTTCCCATCTAAGTATTTCTCTAATCCTGTAATTAATCCCGCCATCCCTTCTTCATCCTCTACCATCAACACTATGTCGTCTGCGTATGCCAGTGTATATATCTTTTCCTTTTCTATCCTAACTCCTCTTCAACCCTTTATTCTTATTTCTTCTTTCAAGTCTAATATTAATAAATTAAATAAAAGTAGGCTCAGAGGACACCCTTGCCTCACACCTCTTACCAACCAGAAACTATCTCCTACTTGCTCATCTACTTTTACCCTGCTTTTTGTCTCTCTAAAAATTTCTGATACTCTCTTTATTAATTTCTCTCTTATCCCCTTGTTTACCATAACTTTTTCTATTTATCCTCGGTTTAATGAATCAAACGCCGCCTTTAAGTCCACGCACATTGCTATCATTGTCCCTTTTCCCTTTTAATTCTCTTATTTACTAGATAGTTCAGAACATATATGTTGTCCATCACCCCCATTCCTTTTCTAAACCCTTTCTGATTCGGCGACTTTTTTTTCTTCAACTTCTATCTTCAATCTCTCCGACAAAATAGTTACATACACTTTGTACAGTGTTGGCATCAACATCACCCCCCCCCCCCCCCCCCCCCCCCCCCCCCCCCCCTATAATCTTTAACTTCCTCTCCCTTGACTTTCTTCGCTATTGGTATAACTACTCCTTCTTTCCATAACTCTAGCCACTCCTCTCCTCTCCATACTCTATTACACATCATCCATGTCCATTCTTCTAATTCCTCCTCTCCATATTTCCATACTTCATTTGGAATCTCATGTATACCAGGTGCCTTTCCATCCTTTATTAATCCTAATACTTCAACTATTTCTTCCCTTGAAATGTCCTCTTCCTCATCTCTTTCTGCCATATTTTCCTCCCTTTACAATTTGTCTCTCTACTCCTACTAGCAAATCCAAAAAATACTTCTTCCATTTCATCATTTCAATATCTTGCTTTAATCTTTTTCTTCTTTTTCTTTCTCTATTTACTACCTTCCATACCTCTTCTTCCGCCCTATCCTTCTCCGCCTCTTCCTCAAATCTTTATTCTACTCCTCTTTCTTTTGATAACACAACTCAGTATACTATTTTTATTTTTTCTATATACTTCCCCATTACTTTTTTCTTTTCTCCAATTCCTTAATTCCTTTCTGACCTGCTTATTTCTCTTTGTCGTCCTCATCCTACCCATTTATATTCCCTTCTTTACTAATTTTTGTTTGCTGGGGAAGAGGTGCCGCTGGGAAGACTTGCCGCATTTTTGCTATCTTTAAAATTACTTCGAAATTTTGTTGGGGGACAGATGCCGCTGGGGAGACTTGCCAGAGTTTTATCATCTTTCAAAATACTAAAAAAAATTGTCTTGGGAGAGAGATGTCTCTTGGGAAACTTTCCGCAGTTTTCCCATCCTTGGAAGTACTTAACAAATATTCTTGAGAGAGAGTTTTGCCGCTGGGGAGACTTGCCGCAGTTTTGCCATCTTTAAACCAACTTAGAAATTTGGTTAGGTGAGAGATGCCGCTAGGGAGACTTGCCGCACTTTTGCCATTTTTGGAAGTCCTTACAAAATTTTCTTGGGGAGCGATGCCGCTGGGGAGACTTGCCGCACTTTTGCCATTTTTAGAAGTCCTTACAAAATCTTCTTGGGGGAGAGATACCGCTGGGGTGACTTGCCGCAGTTTTGCCTTTTTATAACTACTTAGAAAACGTGTTGGCCGAGAGATGTCTCTGGGGAAACATGCCGCACCTTTGCCATTTTCAGAAGTCCTTACAAAATCTTCTTGGGGAGAGATGCCACTGGGGAGACGCCGGAGTTTTGCCATTTTATAAATACTTAGAAAACGTGTTGGGCGAGAGATGTCTCTGGGGAAACTTGCCGCAATTTTGCCATTTTTATTAGTCTTTACAAAATTTTCTTGGGGGAAAGATGCCGTTGGGAAGATTTATCACATTTTTGCCATATTTAAAACTACTTCGAAAATTTGTTGGGGGATGGATGCCGTTGCGCAGTGGTCGGGAATAGGAATTACTGTTCATAATCGCCCACAGGCCGTATTTCTTAACCGATTTAAAAGTTTTTTTTTAGAAATGTACAACAATTAATTTTTAGGAGAATTATGGTATGCTTTTTTTAAATTTATTTCACAGAGCGACAATATATAAACAAATATAGTGACAAAATTGACAATTTTAGCTATGTGAATTTTTATCTCAAGAAAAAATACAGATAGAAACTCACTATCAGCCGGAATTATTGCACATGCATTCATAGAACATAATTAATTTTAATAATATGTAAATTAATTATTATAAACAATTTTTATAAACGAATTCTATTAGTGTTTCTTTATCATCGAGAAAATCGTTTATTTCACACTAGTTGCTAATATTTTATAAGAGTCATAATTTGTAACGAAAAAATTAGCATGAGTTAACAACTATTGCTTTATAAACATTTCTATAAACAAATTCTTCATAAACGAGGTTTTTTCATAGCTGAATTGATTTTTCTGAACAAAAGTAATTTACAATTGTCTTTAAAGCCATTTATATACTCTAAGCTTTATCAAGCATAAACAATATAGATTGTTTATAACAATTTAGTTAAACAAGTCTCCTAATCAGCCGATACCTCATAGAAAAAAATGTTTCTTTCTTTAATAATTATTAGAGTGACATTTATTGCGGTAACTAACCAACGAAATGAAATAAAGAATAATTTATATGATTTTTATAAACATTTTTTTTTAAAAACTATCATTTATTTTTTTTACATGTAAAAAGGACGGTTTTACACTGAAATTATCCGACAATAAACTAACAGTGATTCCAAAATTGAACATGGGACATTAAATAATAATTTACGTAATTGTTAATAACAATTTTTAAACAATACGTGACAATCTACGGTTGGTCGTAGAAAAAGTTATTTTTTCTTCAATCATTTTTGTGATAATCTTATTTGTGTTATTGAATCAATGAAAAAATTGATACTTATAATAATAATGAGATTATTATACAAAACTTAGAATAAATAAATTAGTTGCGAGTCACTTGTTCTTAATTTGTTTTTCATGAAGTAACGTACAAAACAACTAAAAGATAAGTGGCTTCTGAATACGCAACTACAGCGTTCTTGCACCTAATTTTCACTTGTTCCTCATTTATTTTTTAGGAAGTTGCATAAAACAAATGAAAGATAGGTGACATCTAAAAGCGTAAGTACAGCGTTATTGTTATGGACAGTTTTCTACAGAAATTATTATTAACAATAACGCAAATTATTATTCAATATCCCACATCCAATTTTGGAGTAGTTTATTTTCGGATAATTTCAGTGGAAAACAGTCCTTTTTACATGTAAAAAAAATAAATCATAGTTTTGTTAAAGAAATTGTTTATAACAATCATATAAATTATTCTTAATTTAATTTCGTTGGTCAGTCACCGCCATAAATTGCACTCTAATAATTACTAAAAAAAAACTTTTTTTTCTACGTGGAAACGGCCGATTAGGAGACTTGTTTAACTAAATTGTTATAAACAATCTATATTGTTTATGTTTGATGAAGCTTAAAGTATATAAATAGCTTTAAAGACAATTTTGAATCACTTTTGTTCATAAGAATCAATTCAGCTGTGAGAAAAACTCGTTTATAAAGAATTCGTTTATAAAAATTGTTTATAATAATTAATATATATATATATATTATTGAAATTAATTATGTTCTATGAATGCATGTGCATTCTACATAAAAAAGTTGTAAGATGAGAGATGCCGCTAGGGAGACTTTCTGCACTTTTGCCATTTTTGGAAGTCCTTACGAAATTTTCTTGTGGGAGGGATTCCGCTGGGGAGACTTGCCGCACTTTTTCTATTTTTAGAAGTCCTTAAAAAATTTTCTCAGGGGAGAGATGCCGCTGGAGTGACTTGCCGCAGTTTTGCCATCTTTTAACCTACTTAAAAAACTTGTTAGGTGAGAAATGCTGCTAGAGAGACTTGCCGCACTTTTGTCATTCTTGGAAGTCCTCACAAAATTTTATTTGGGGAGAGATGCTGCTGCGGAAACTTGCTGCAGTTTTTCCATCTTTAAAACTGCTTAGAAAATTTTTTGGGGGAGAGATGTCGCTGGGGAGACTTACCGCACTTTTGCCATTTTTAGAAGTCCTTACAAAATTTTCTTGGGGAAGAGATGCCGCTGGGAAGACTTGCCGTACTTTTGCCAATTTCAGAAGTTCTTAACAAATTTTCTTGGAGGAGAGATACTGCTGGGTAGACTTGCCGCACTTTTGCCATTTTTAGAGGACCTTACAAAATTTTCTTGGGGGAGAGATGCCGCTGGGAGACTTGCTGCAATTTTGCCATTTTTTGTAGTACTTGCGAAATTTTCTTGGGGTAGCTATGCCGCTGTGGAGATTTGCCGCTCTTTTGCCTTTTTTAGAGGGCCTTACAAAATTTTCTTGGGGAAGAGTTGCCGCTGGAAAACTTACCGCAGTTTTACCATCTTTATAACTACTTAGAAAATTTGTTAGAGGAGAGATGTCGCTGTGGAGACTTGCTGCACTTTTGCCATTTTTGGAAGGCCTTACAAAATTTTCTTTAGGGAGCGATGCCGCTGGGGAGTATTGCCGCACTTTTGCCGTTTTTAGACGTCCGTACAAAATTTTCTTGGAGGAGAGATGCCGCTGGCGAGACTTGCCACAGTTTTGTCATCTTTCAAACTACTTAAAAAATTGTCTTGGGAGAGAGATGTCTCTCGGGAAACTTTCCGCAGTTTTCCCATCCTTGGAAATACTTAACAAATTTTTTTGGGAGAGAGTTAACGCTGGGGAGACTTTTCGCACTCTTACCATTTTTAGAGGTGCTTACAAAATTTTCTGGGGAGATAGATGCCGCTCGAAGACTTGCTGCAGTTTTGCCATCTCTAAAACTACATAGAAAATTTGTTCAGGGAGATATGTCTTTCGGGAGACCTGCCGCACTTTTGCCATTTTTAGAAGTCCTTACAAAATTTTCTTGGGGGAGAGATGCCGCTGGGCAGACTTGCCGCAATTTTTCCATCTATAAAACCACTTCGCAAATTTGTTGGGAGGGAGATGCTGCTGGGGAGACATGTCGCAGTTTTGTTATCTTTAAAACTACTTAGAAAATTTGTTAGGTGAGAGATGCCGCTAGGGAGACTTGCCGCACTTTTGCCATTTTTGGAAGTCCTTAAAAAATTTTCTTGGGGGAGATATACTGCTGCGGAGACTTGCCGCAGTTTTATCATATATAAAACTGCTTCGACAATTCGTTGGGGGAGAGATGCCGCTGGGTAGACTTGCCGCATTTTTGCCATCTTCAAATGTACTTCGAAAATTTGTTGAGGGATAGATGCCGCTGGGGAGATTTGCTGCAGTTTTGACGTCTTTCAAAGTACTTAAAAAAATTTCTTGGGAGGGAGATGCCGCTGGGGAGTCTTACCACAGTTTTGTCATCTTTCGAAATACTTAAAAAATTGTCTTGGGGGAGAGATGTCTCTTGGTAGACTTTCCGCCGTTTTCCCATCCTTGGAAGTACTTAACAAATTTTCTCGAGAGAAAGTTGCCGCTAGGGAGACTTGTCACAGTTTTGCCATCTTTAAAACTACTTAAAAATTTTGTTAGGTGAGAGATGTCGCTAGGGAGACTTGCCGCAATTTTACCATTTTTGGAAGTCCTTACAGAATTTTCTTGGGGGAGAGATGCTGCTCCAAAAATTTGCCAGAGTTTTGCCATATTAAAAAGTACTTAGAAAAATTGTTAGGGGAGAGATGCCGCTTGGGAGACTTGCCGCACTTTTGCCATTTTTGGAAAGTACTTAAAAAATTTTTTTGGAAAGGAGATGCCGCTGGCGAGACTTGCCACAGTTTTGTCAACTGTCAAAATACTTAAAAAAATTTTTTGGGAGAGATGTCCCTCGGGAGACTTGCCGCAGTTTTGCCATCGTGATGCGGATTGTATAATTTTTCTCGAATGGGAGGTGCCACTGGGGACACTTTTCGCTGGTAGGAGATGCCGCTGATGTGACAATTAGTCCCGGGAAGCTTTCCGCAGTTTTTATTTTTTAATATGAACCCGAATTTTCTTTCTGTGGAGAGATGTCACCGGGAAGACAATTAATCCAGGGAGACTTGCATCAGTCAGTCATTGTTAATTGGACATTAAACATTTTCGGGAAGGGAGAGATGCCACTGGGAGAAAATTTACTGGCCACGTACTGTTTCAAATATTTTATTGTTCTGGAAGCTGCTTTTGGAAATGCTTGCGTCAAAACGTATTCGGTAAATGTTCTTGGTCGTCCACCTTGACCACAGGATCTGGCAATCAGTTTTAAGGATTCGTCTAGGATTTATTGGTCGGCTGCTGAGGAGTTGCTTTGTCAAACCACATTCGGTCAGTGCTCTTAGTGACTGACTTGTAAACAATAATAATACAAATAGGGCGTTACACGTAGTAATATTAGGCTCTATCTCAACTAAATAAGCTGCGTGCCTTTGGAGAGTCACAGAGGGTTCGATACTTCGATGATATATGTCTTCCATCGACAATAAATTCAAACTCATATTCTTCTTTGTTAGAT
>NC_046657.1:137363590-137377793 GCF_010883055.1 Belonocnema kinseyi | reverse complement strand
ACACGACGAAATAAGATTATTAAAATTCACTGCATGTTGGTTAAAAATATAAACAACAAGAATTTTTAATTTTGTAGTAGACTTAACAGTTAAATTATTGACTGTAAATTTTTCACCTTCCTTCCAGTGAAATCTTCTGATAAGTCATGTTGTCCATATTTGTACCGAATATTTAAAAGTACTTGACTGTTATTTATCATTTTTATTCGGAGTGAAATAAATACCTTGTTACCTCGGGTTATTTTAAATTTGACAAGACCGACAAAAAACTTATGCCAAATTTTATATTTCACAAGAAAATTAATATTTCATTGGCAAGTACAGATTTTTCGTTCTGTAAAAGCTTAAATTAGGTGTAAATAACAGAAATGACCTTTGAAGAATATAAAAGTAATCGATTCATTTTCATCACTTCACAGTGATGCAAAGATGGGAAAACATGGACAAAAGTCCTTATTGTTAAATTTTTAACAATACAATAATACAATATTTTTAATGTGCGTTAGCTATTAAAATGTTTCTTAGCTAATGAAAGACGAACATATAATCTTCGTGTATTTGCAGATTGTCCATTTCCAGATTTAATACCTTAAAACTCAATATTAACATTAAAAATATTTATGCCGGGTTATTAGGATCCGAACTACTTTTGTAAGGTTAAAAGAATTTTTAAAACTTCTAAGCTAAGCTAAATTAGTATTTATTGTGACGTTGCAAAATTATTGAAACCCACAAAATTTCAATTTATTTAATTTTTCGTTTTTGAAATTATGATTCGAGGGTTTTTTAACAGACACCTCGGGAACTGCACGGTACTTTACGACTAGCGACTGTAATTATAAGAAAATTGTATATTTAAGAACTGATTTCGCTTTGTTTTGTTTCCTTTTATTATGTAATCTGCGGATGGTGGCTGAATGCAAGATACTTCAAGAGACACCATAGACAATCGGGACCATAGAGGACACGTTTAGAACCAGAGGTGTACAACGATGGGCAACATGTGGAGCTTCAAAATATTCAAATTCTCCCTCCGTAACATGGACTACCCACCAACGCTTCGATGCGTACGGAACTCTAAAATACTTCTTTTGAGAAGTTTCCATTCTTAAACCCCCATCATGACTAGTGGGAGCTCTTTAGCCTAGACCTGAACTATTAGTATTGGGAGTCCTGGTACCAGAGGAGATCTATTGCTGATGACAAGATGAATTTGGGCTCCAGACTGTAGCCAACAGGTCTTAACGGAAAGTAAGAAGAATGATTATCCATCGAATAAAGTACGTTTGGTTGGTCAAAATCGTAACATGAGAAGGATAGTACAGACCACGGGGATCGCTAGTATCCCTAGTTGTCGGCACTGAAGTCCGCTACAACGAACTACCTACCGTCCCGCCAACTTCAACCAATCAGCGCACAAGCGAGAGGAAGGAGAAGGCGAGAAGAGGAACGAGTCCAGAGCACGCCGAGACTCGTTCTCACTTACCGCTGTCGTTCGAGAAGTGTCGCGTTACTTAATCTTAATCCGGTTCAATTTATTTTATTAAAGAGGGATATTCCGAAAGCTGCCGTCTAAAAACTGTTTTTCTCCTCCAACTGCCGAGAGATTTACCTAAGTTGCTTCTGCGGACTTCGTTAATATTTCCTTGTAAGACTTAATAAGTCTAATATTTTCTTCGAAAACTAACCCGACACCTGGCCATTTTCAAGTTCGTCTCGACCTAAACCTTTTTAAATTATGTATTAAATCTATTATTTCTTTTGTTGTTGCGTAGAATTATTTTGTAGTGACTCTTACTCATATGGAGTCTTGTTTTTTATTGATCGCGGAAGTATATTTTGGTTTTAATGGAGTCATTTTGAGTAACCCCTTTTTTTGGCACGTGGTCGTCGCGAAGTTCCATAACTGGATCTCCTTAGAATTGCTTATTGATGTTTATGTTGTTAGTCGAATTTCATCATGTCTATTGAATCTCTTTTTTTCCTGTGTGATTTATATGCTTAATTCTAATCTATATTTCTAGTGATTATCAGAACGTTCGCCCATTGTCTGATACATTGAATTAGAATTGACTATTAACGGATTATGATTTATAAAGAATATTCATGGTAACTCATATAATGGCTCGTAATGATATTTTTGTTTATCGACTTTCTTGTTGTGACGTGTTTTAACCACCCCTTTCTACGGAATTCTGAATACCCCTTTTTGTCGGATTATGACCACCCCTTAACTACGATAATTGTGACCATTCCCCATCTTTGATGAATGTATGGACTATGACCACCCTTTTTCTTGGTTTTAAATTGATTAACCCCTTTTGCTGACTTATTGTTAGCTCTTTTTCTTTGATTTTGTTATCCCCTCTTGAAATTGTGGACCTTCAATATGATTGTTTTGGTACCTTTATTGTAAAGTAGAATAGGGTTGTTACCTAGACAAACAAGATAATGTATCACTAGCATAATTTTGTTTCGGTATACTGTATCTAACGGTAATTTAGATTCGATATTGGGATTTGTTGTCTAATTTTGCGTTTATTGAATTTTATTGTAGAATTTTTTGCTTTTTGAGATTTTGCTGTAGCTTGTTGTTATTGAGAATTTTGATGATTTTGAGTGGCTACGGAAAGCCTGACGCCCAACATAATTTTAGAGAATTGGTTCTTGAATATTAGAGTCCGTAAGATGCAGTACCGCAGGTAGGTATTAATTTTGTTTTTGTAAATAAAATAACATTCTCACCTTTTTTTACAGAATCGATTACGCGGCTTTTATGAAAAGAGTTTTCTGTTCTGTATTCCATAAACAAATGAATAATTAATAGTATAGTTTTCGTCGCTAATAACCTTCTTGACCGTTTCAAGAAGTAATGCGCTAATGTACCACAAATCACTCACATCAGCAATACATAATATTCTGTATGTGTCTCATATTATCTCGTCCTCAGCAATGCAGAATTCAACTATAGACACAAAACTTTGTAAGGGTCAAATCCACTGGAAACACTGCATTACCACGGGATGCTATAATGCGATAATGCGTCCGCATCCTTCGTCGTCTGTTCCTGCTCCACCTCGCGCATCTCATGAGCTGTGCGATCTTCAGTACATAATTTGTAGTTTGAGGATGTTCGTTTGGACATCTCTCTATACATTGTTTGAAGATTGGAGTTTGTGGGGAAAGTTAGATAGGCATGTGTTTGTTCAGCTGTTTGGATGTAGCTCATGTCCATTGCATATCAGAATGTTAGAAGGTTATCAGATTAATATGTTCCATTAATGTAATGTGCCTCATTAAGCCAACATGGCCAAGGGGGTTTGCAAATCTCATTTTTTTGTGCTACTGGATTTGGCTCACGATGATACACCATAACCGCTTCGAAGAATTGTGTCCTATTATTGCAAATAGCAAGTCTCATTCTTCCGTAACGTGAGGTTACTTCAATGCGGAGAATCCGTGCACAGAATTTTGTTGTGTCCCCATCTCGTATGGAAATCTAAAACCGCTTGGGTCGAGGCATAATGCGCTCTCCAGCACACTATGGTACTGTTTATTGAGCATCATTGGTATCTTCTTCTGCAACATACCTGTAGAGTAATCTCTCAGGCATAATGTAGCCTCTTGTTATTCACCAAGCCAAGCGTCCTGCAAGGCTCTTTAAAGTCTTTAGCCACCAAGGTGTCTTGTGTTTGATGCTCACTAGGACGTTAGTAGCCTCAATTTATTCACAGAATGTTTCTACAGACCGGATTATTGCAAACGCTTTCCTTTCAGTATTATTGTAGTTTCGTGTCACTAAAACAAGTAGTCGACTGGTTTATTCCATTAGTTTCTTATTCTGTCCCTCACCATGCAACAAAGCTTCTTCTAGCTGGTAGCCACTTGCGTCAGAGCAAAGCATGTATCGATGTTTGTCGCCAGCCTATCTCAAGATTTGTGCGGTCGTCTGGGACGCATTCAGTTGTTTGAAGGCATGCTACTGCTCACTAGTCTTAATTGAGCAGCTCCATATCTTAGTTGTCTAGAAATAAATAAAAACCTGGGCAGTATCATATTGTGCCTAGTACCCGAGATTCTAATATCTAAATTTTATGCATACGAGTATAATATTCGTCTGTTATTCGTCTATTTTTCACAAGGTTTTCCACAACTTGTGCATCGTTACGGCGCACAGTGGTGAAAAACACTTACATTTTTTTATTTACATCAGTCAAACTGAGATCCAAACGAAAATTAGTACCTCCGATCTTTTATTTTTCTGGAAAATTTAATAAAAAATGAAAAACGTGAATTTTCAGGTTTTTTAGCTGGGTACCAATTTTTCTTTAAATTTTAGTTTCGCCGCTGTAAATAAAGAAATTTCCGGCCTTGGAAAATATATTTGGATCTTGTCAGTACTTTTCCCTTATTCGGGATGACGTAGACTGTATACAGTCTAAATTTTATGCAATTTCATTCAGCAAATCTTGAAATATTAGGTTTATGAACAAAGAAAAACGTTTTTTACCACTGTGCGGAGTAGGTCTGTAATTATTTCTCGAAAACTAAGGGAGATCCAATTTTTACATTTGCAAGGCTTTTTGTCTTTCATGGCTATGCATGTGACCGCGCTATTGTGGTTCACTCTCCTGAATCTTAGATTATTTCAATACCACATCTTTTTTACGGAGATACTATTCTTTCTTATTCTTTTATTCCATAGGACGACGTCTGAATGCACGAGTCAAGCCGCGTTGTCGTCGAAACTTACGTCCTTTCCATACAACCAAGCAGACATTGTGAAATCCGTTTACTGATTCGCTTCTGGAATTATTTGAAATAATTCGACATTTTTCAGTAAATATTTCATTTTAAATAGCAATTATCTTGCTTGATTCAATTTGAAACGGTTCAGTATCGTTTTAAAGATCATATTTAAAAATATATTTAGAGGAAGAGGAAATCTAAGCCCATACGCTACTGAACGAGTTTCGCGAGTTGCTATGCGAAAGGGTAAAATATATCACTTGCTTGGTTCAGGTAAAACCAGATTAATTGCATGCGAAACCACTCGAAAGAAGGGGATGAACTCTGCGCTTATTGCAAATAGGAATTCAGTTATTGGACAAATTAAGCTAGATATCAAAATACTTAAATGTGCTACTAAGTATACATATTATTTAATATTTCTAGTTACTATAACGATCCTAATGATTTGGTTAATCGATTGTGGTTACTTCTACAATCCCAAGTAGCTGGACATTGAAGTAATGCACTGAAATTATTTCAGTTCCTAATTAAATCCGAAATGCTGGGGATTATCAAACAATATATTTATTGTCAGATTTAAATACTTTAACATCTACAGAAGTGAGGAAAGTGAATTACTGCATCTAGATGCATCACTTGTAATAGCTCAAGTGAAACAATCTTGTTTCAAAAATTTCACAAACAGCTCCTTAAAAAAAATGCACGGAAAATTATACACAAATATAAAAAATCAGCTATTATCAAAGGAGCTAACTTTTGCTTTTCTCATATCATCATCAGGACTTAATTCAGGTACAGAGGATTTCATTATTGCGTGCTAAGAAAGTGCAATTATCACGGTGACCACATTTTACGGCAAGAAGTTCCCAGAGACAGGTCCAGCGCGTGTCATGCACACGCTGAGTACCTAGAACACATACTATCCACATGTCCCACTTCCGCGGGAACGGCGTATCTCTAGAAAAATAATACGTACCCCAGAATGCTTCACTGCTATCTCTCCTGCTCATATGGTGTTGTCGGCGAATTGTGAGGAGGAAGAAAGGAAGAGCGAATTTAGAGATTATAACGGGGAGTCGAGCGTGTGAATATAAAAAGCAATTTTTGGAAGAGGCGAGAAATAAGCTGGTTAAGGAGTGTTGGTGGGAGAAGGAGAAGAGAGTTAGGGGTGTGAAGATGGAAGTAAAAAGGAAAAGGTATTTTAGAACGAATGGATTGCAGATAGATGAAGTGCGAAAGATGCACGAGGAAGGAAGGTATATAAGACTGTTATAAAGAATGGCATGAAGAGAGATTAGGCAAAAGGGGAGGAGAGAATAAGAGAGTCAAGATGTATGGGTAACTATTTGTGAATTATACCAAGGGAGAGAGCGCAATATTTGTGCGACGATAGAGCGCAACGAAGTATTCTAGAAAGCATTCTAGAAAGAAGAGATTGTGTGAATTGTGCGGGCAGGGACATGCAAAAGTGAGGGACTAAGTAGAGGAGTGTAAAGAGGTGGAAAGGAGTGGGATAAGTATGGAGGAATTGTTACTTGAAAGGGGGGACATAGCTGCAGCTGCATGGGTGAAGGGGGTGTTGGGTAAGATGAAGAAGAAGAGAAGGTAGGAGGAGGGCGAATGGAAAAGGAAGAATTGTAAATAAGAGAGGAATTGGGTGTAATAGAATTTAAATTATTGTGAATAGTGGATAAGTATTAGGTATTAGCCGCCGAGGCACAGGCTGGCAATGCGAGACAAAATGTTAAAGTAGCGACATGCGTGTGAGGCAAAGCGAGGAAGGCTAGGCTATAAAAGCGAGCAGCTTAGAGATAATTTCTGAATGGATGTTAGTTTTTAAGAGGTAGTTGTAAGAAGATTTTGTAAAGAATGGAAGTTTGAGCAACCCAATTTTTTAAGGCCAGCAGGGCGAAAAACAAACTTTTATCTATCTACTAATAAAACCATATTGCAATAACTACCAGTTTAAAAATCCTAAGTGACAAAATAGGTTAGGCAAGTTAAAAAAAAAAATTTTAGTGCTTTGCGAAAATTCTTTTTTAAAATAGGAAATTCTGTGATGAATCACGTCATATACGCTGAGGTTCATGAGGATCATACATCTATACGGGGGTATCAAATCGGCAATGTCGCCAGATTTAAAAAAAATTTCGTTTTAAAGTTTTTTTTGAAAATTTTGTCAAAAGCAAGCCTTCAAAGATATAACATAGCATTGTTTGGTGGCACGTGGCACTAAATACTCTGATAGGTACTATTACAGATAATATATCCTGTAATAGATTACCTTGCGCCTGCGTATACAAAAAAGTAATTTTTTTAGTTATACTTGGCTATATTTTAATATATCTTAACTGATTAAAGCAGTGCAATTATGATGAAAAGTCGTCACTGGGAACTAATTTCAGTATGTTAATTAATTAAAGAACATGAAAATATGTTCCTAATGTTGCATTGTACACTCCTTTATAGCAGAATGCTGCATGAGAAGTGAAGAACAGGAAAAGTAAATTTTTGCTAAAAAACGTGTAATTGTCAGATATAAAATATTTTTGCACTAATTACTGTTTAAAACCTAAATATGCTTACGATATATGCCTTATTTCTTTATCACACTAAATTTCCAGAATAAAGTACCACCTAATGTGGGCGTTTCACCCGTTCTTTGTCGTGTTTGCATCTAAATTATTTTTAACACCCCTAACTCTGGGATGATCGGCACTGTTTGCCGATCCATTGTCAGGTGCTCTGCGCGTTTGATCGTTTGGAACCGCATCTATAACCTTTCGGTAGTTTTATCTATCTTCAGGACCCACTCCTCGAAGCTCGGATTAATAGAGAATAGGAGAAGAAACTACCGAGAAAAGCTCCACGACAAGAGGATGCACGAGATCTTCCACGGAAATGTGGATGATCAGACGATATCACATGAGCTAAGGTTTGCTTTCATTAAATCACCAGGATTGAAGTCGGGCACGGCGTCTTTAGTTTTTGCATATCAAGGCGGCATCATTTCCACTTTAGCATGCCATTGTCACATTTTAAGCCACATTTTAAGGAAAAAAAGTGAATAGAAATGGGATTTGAGTAAGCGGATTATGTAATTACGAGAATAGTGAAAATAGGAAAAAGGAAGATGAGTGCAGTTTGGTTCATAGGAGAAAAAGAATGATGAATTGGTGTTGATAAGAGGTGATCTGAAGGCTTGGACGGTGGAGCAAGGGCGGGTAGAGGAGAATATGGGATGTTGAGAATGCAGCTTTTAGGAGAAAATCGAAACACGAACAGATGGGCCAGGCGGGTAGGACTCTGCTGGAAATTCTAGGAGAAACAGGACGGTTCATTTGTACTTGGAACCTAGAAGAGGAAGAAGAAGAAGATATTACATTTACAGGAAAAGCGAAAACAGTAATAGTCTACATACTGGCCGAGGAAAGGATAAGGAGTCTGTGAGAAAGAATCGAATTCATGAACGAGATACGGTCAAAAGACTTCCCGGTCATCACAACGCTAAAGTGCAGAAATTAGAGAAGAGTGAAGGAAGAAGGAGAGGGCAACAGATAAGAGGCAACTATGAGTTAATGAGGATTCGATAAGCTAAAAGAATATACGAAAAGAATATTAGAAGGGAATGAGATGATCGAAAATTGAAGAGCCGTGGATTAGATGATGTGTAAATTGAGGGGATGGATAGAGAAGACAGTTAAAGAAATTAGACGAAGTAAGAAAGAACTGGGAAGAAAAGATGGTTGGATGTAGAATCTGTAGAGAGTAAAGAGCATATCAAGTTATCGTTAAAGAATTGGAAAAGAGGAGAGATAGGCAGAAAGGAGTATAATCAAAGAAAAAGGGAAGATGAAAATTACTTGAAGTTAAACGACAGGAGAAGAAGGCGAGGTACATAAAGACATTACAGTAAATAAAATAATTACAATAAAGACATTTTTATAAAAGATACATAGCATGGTGAGGGGGAAAGGTACAAGGTTAAAAGAGGGTGACATGAGAGGTGGGAATGAGGTGAGTAGAGAGGAGGTTAATCCAGCAATTGGGAAGCGAAAGAAGAGTTAGAGAAGAGATTTAGAAAGTATAGAAAGGGGAAGGGATGCCGGTGCAGTAGAGAACAAATTTAGTAGTTCCTTTATTAAAGCAAGGATGGGGTAGAAAAGAGGAATATGATAAAGGAATTAGACTCACGCCAGTTACATATAAAATATACGCAAAAGTTTTTAGGAATAGATTAGAAGGACAAAAGAAAGTGTAAGACATTATTTCACACAACCAAACAAGATTTTGGATGGGAAAATTGGGACAGTGGATAAGATTTTCGCTTTAAATTATTTAGTCAACAGCTACCTGGGACAGGAAAAAAAAGAAAACAGTTCGCTTTTTTCGTGGACCTTAAGGAAGCTTTCGACTTTGCGAGTAGGAATGTTTTGTGAACGGCAATTAACCCTCCACCGCATGATTTTTTTTACGGAAAAATTCAGGCGTTTTTAGGAAGGCTATAGAACAATTTCTGTTTTTTTACTTTTTCAAAAACTCACCTCTGGGGTGAGATACTGACAAAAATAGGGTTTGTATCATATGTGATACACCCATGCACTAGCGGTACCAGAATCTATAAAAAATTGTACTTTCTATAGCGTTTTTTTCGCGTTCTAGAAGACATTTTTGCTTTCTTAAAACTCTTGATAATTATTCTAAATACTTTATATGGTTTTAAAAATGAAAAAACATGTGTAAATATTGTATTAATATATTTTAGGATACATATGGCACACATAAGAAAATATCCTTTTGTACGCTTTTACAAAAATACATTTATACCTACAAGTTTCTTTGGAAATAGTAGCGTTCAGACGTCAAAACTTAATAGAATACGATAAGAAATATTTTGAAAAAACATAAATATACTATGATATAATTATATATTTATATAAGTAAAATCGCATTTTGTGACTGAGTTTTGTTCAATAAATAGATATTTTTCACATAAAAATAATCGTTGGCTGTAAAACAAAAGACAAAACTATTATTCTAGGTGAAACTGGCAGAAACAGTTTCTGTCTTTGTTAAAACATAATGGCAATTTGCACTTCTCACAGCCGACGAATGTTAGGGATGTGCATTTCGGGTTCTTGCACCGATGCCTTATTTCCATCCATTCGGAGTAATGGCTTATTTGGTCGAGCCGCACATCCATTGATGGAATCACGGTGAACGGTCCCCGTTTCTTCTTCTCTTGGAACTTATTTTCCACATCCTGGCTCGGCCGACCTCTTTTCTTTTGCAAAGACTTTCCAGCCTTTGTCAGGTACTCGGCGAACTCGCCCTTGAAATCGGCGAGAGGCATGCACTTAGAGGGATTTTTTCTGCGCCACAGAAGCCACGCATTCACAATCATCAAATCGATTAGATGGAAGAACAATTTCAAATACCATTTTTTGGAGCGAAGACGAATTCTGTACAGCCCTAAAATGGAGTCTAATTTGTCGAGACCTCCCATGGTCCTGTTGTATTCCGTGACGACTTTGGGGCACGGTATCATCTTTCTAGTCTTCTCTGCCGCAAAGTACCTTTCTACTTCTCCAACTGGTTGGCTTCCGACGTAGCTGGATAGGAAGGTGACCATTTTGTTCTCGAGCCACGCCGTTGCCGATAACTTAACGCCATCTACGATGCCAACTCTTTCACAGTGAGCTCCACGTCCCACTTTCTTTAGATCCTTCTCTGTTTTTAGTGTGCAGCCCTGCAATCTGTTTTGGCGCACCGTACTGATCGAAATGATCCCTTCTTTTGCCAGGTATACTTGGAGACCTAGACTGGTGAAACAGTTATCAAAACACAGAACGTAGTTTTGTCCACGTGTAATCGACCGAGACAGTCTCATCACGACGTTGCTGCTGACCCCAAGATCGGGTTCATTAGGGAGTATCTTGTTGTCTGATGCACCAGTGAATATCTCGAATTCGTAGGAAATACCCGATACCCCCCTCAGGACTAAGACTTTATATCCCCACTTGTGTGGTTTCTTTGGGTCATACTTTTTTAAACAAGACCTTCCTTTGAACGGGACGATTTGCTCATCAACACACAAGTCCTTTTTTTTGGGCAACCCTCTCATCACCTGGCTGATGTGTTTCACTATCGGACGCACCTTATGAAGCTTGTCGTGGCCAAGCTGGCCTGCTGGAACGAAGGATTCATTGTCGTTGAAGTGAAGATTTCGTTTAACTTCTTCCCATATATTCACGGATATAACTTCGGACACTCCGGGTGCCGGACGAACACTGGACCAGTAGTCACGTGTGGACGGTTTTTTCGTCAAGGACATAAAGAGGATGGTACCCAAAAACTGCTCGATTTCTTCTCTGGTTACCGACCACATTTTTTCAGGACGCTGTTACATTGCATAGAGATTTGTTTCGTCCGTTATTTTCTGCAATATCTCTCTTCCAAAAATGTAATAAAAAAATTGAAAGGGAGTATCCAATTTTGCATTACCAGCCGGTAGATCATGTGAATCTGTGAATTCATTGTCTTTCGTAGACCACAAAAGATTGGTGTTGGTCCACCGGATAGGGTCCTTTTTCTTAGACTGCTGACGACCAGGGCGGGTTTGCTTTTGTTGTGTGTCATTAGTGGGAGTTTGAGCTGCAGTTCGGCCTAAATTTCTTGTCGAAACAGCTTCTTATTCGTTGTCGAGGATATCGTCGATTTCAGCAGCAACATCGTCGTCGACATCTGGTTCCCACTCTTTACTAGACTCGTAAATCATAGCTTCTCTGCGTATTATTTGCGCCAGGGAAATGTTGTCATCGTCGTCCGAAAATGCATCGTCTTCACTAACAGCACCGTCTTGTGGAGCAGCAGCCTCTACGTGCTTCGAGCGCGATCCATAAAATTCTTCAACATCCATCCTAGAATAGAATTAAATTATTACAACTAGGCCCACTTTTCAAATTAAACTACGGATTTTTCAATATCATGCCAAATTCCTGAAAAAAATAATAATATTAAGACTAAATAATAAATACGAAAAACTCAATTTCAAACTCGCTGCAACAGTATAAAAAATTCCTAATATAGAATACTAAGACTAATTATAAATGACTAAAAACTCAATTTGTAACCACGTGAAAAGTATTCTTTTATTTTAAAAACTCCCAATAATGAAAAAAATATATAAAACATAGTAAAGTACATTTCTGCTCTTTTTATAAGAAATATAAACCACGCTGTGTAAGATAATCCTGCAGTATAGGCAACGCGCGGTGATTGGCAGTACAGTATCATATTTGAAACACACGTGTTTTCGAGGTTATTAAGGCCAAGACAGAACCAAAACGTCTAGTTTGAAGTTTCATGAAGTAATTAAAACTATATTCTAACAGGAAAATATTTATCCATAGTTTCTTAACATATATATATATTACCATAAAATGGGTGGTTCACTTACCTTAGGTGTCAAAATCCTCGCGCACTCCCTCCTTCCGAACACTACGTTTAAAATAACAGTCGCAGCCTTTTCGAAACATAAAGTGTAGTGTTTTTTCAGTAAAACAATGGACTAACAATTAGTTGACGGGCTTTTTAAGCCTTTTAAACCTCACAAGATTATTATGTGTGGTTTAAAACGGTACGTATCATATATGATACGCGATGCGGTAGAGGGTTAAAGAAAGGAAGGTGGATGAAGAGTTGATTATTGATTGCGCAATATCGAATGGCATCAGATGGTATCGGATAATCTTGAAACTGTCGGATAGTATTGGATAGTATCGGATGATATCGGAATGAAGTGGATAGTCTTGAATGTTTCGAATAGTATAAGACAGTATCGAATGGTATCGAATAGTACTGGATATTATTGGATAGTTTTGAAAGTATAGAATATTATCGTATATTATCCGATATTTTCGGAAAGAATCAGCACGTATCGTATAGTATCGGATAATATTGTATACTCTTGGTTAGTTTCGGGCTTTGATGGATAGCGTCCGCTAGTATCGGATAGTATCGTATAGTAATCAGTAGTCCCGAAACTGTCTGATAGTATCGGATAGTATCTATAGTATCGGACAGTATTCTAAGTATCGGACTGTATCATATAGTATGAGATATATTCGGATAGTATTGCATTGTATAGGATAGTGTACGATCGTATTAGATAGTACCTAATAGAGTAGGATAGTATCGGATTGTATTGTATAATACAGCATAGTATAAAACTGTAATTAATAATATCAAAAGTATCTTATTGTAATGGATAGTATCGGATTTTATCAAAATTATCGGGTAGTATCATATAGTGTCGAGTATTATTCGATAGTATTGTATAGTATCGAATAGTATTGAATCGTATTGGACAGTATCGTGTAGCATTAAATCGTTTTGGACAGTATCGAATAATATCTGATGATCTCGAAAGTTTTGGACAGTATCGGAAAGTATTAGATAATATCGTATAGTTTTACATAGTATCGGATAGTCTCGAAAGCATCGGATAGAATCGAATGGTACGGGATAGTCTGTTAACCCGTTAACGCCCAGAATGCCTCTTTGGGTACACCACTCTTTCTGGATTTATAACTCGTGCAATTGAAGGTATGAAAAATTGATCGACACATATTTTTGAAGCTTAAGATCTCTACTTTCGGATGGTGTGCATGAAAATGTGATAAAGTGTTGTTAATTATGAAAAAATATCGTTTAAACAAAAAAAAAACACGATTTTTTCAAATTTTTTTTTACAAAATCGAGTTTTCCGAATGGTTCCCAGTGAGATATCTACTTGGAACCTCAATAACCGGTGGCATGATTGCCTAAGCTTTCAGAATATATGGTTCCGAGATCAATTTTTTATCTTAGTGTATACAAAATGGCTCGATAATAACCAAATTTTTGCGAAAACATTCATGAATTTTTTTCTCAAAAAGAATGATCTTTTCGAGAAAGTGCAAAAGGAGACAAAGTTCTTAGAATCGCTCAAAGAATACGTAGGAATTTTTTCAGAATTTTTTAAATAATTTTTTTGATTTTGCAATTTGTCAATTTTTGAAAAATTAAAAAATTTCTCCAAAAAATTTTTAAAAATTCAGGTGAATTCTTTGTTCGATTCTAAAAACTTTTTATTCTTAATAATTTTTGCGATAAGCTCATGGTTCTCAAGAAAAAAATTCACAAATGTCATCATTCTTGATCACATAACTCATATGCATTCGCAGATCGATCGTCTGTTTGCCGCAAACGAAGTTTACGTTGCCCGACTATCACCAACGTGGAGGTCGACGAATATACATAGTCTTCCCCCCTTTTTTGCATTTTTGTGAATTTTATACCTTTTTTTATAATTTATCATGGGTTTTTTTTAGAATCGGCAACTTATTCTCATATTTTTTCAGTATGTACTTGTGAAAAACAATTTTTACAGTAATATGCTTCGCAATCA
>NC_046657.1:137334103-137363490 GCF_010883055.1 Belonocnema kinseyi | reverse complement strand
CTTTTGAGTCAATCACACTAATAAGATTCATCCCGCTATTACGATCATAACTCGCTTTGTATGTTCCTCGTGGTGCTTTTTTTCAAAAACATGTTTTTCTTTTGAAAGGCTAAGTAGAAGTGGATAAACCATTTGCAGTACAACTCTGGAGCCAAGCGCACACGCGGATAAATTGATCCCAATGCTTGTATCATTTTTATCGCAATAAACATCAACGTTAAATAAATATCCATTTGCTCCGCACAAGCCCCAGAGCTTGATCCCGTACCGATCAGGTTTAGAAGTAAATACTGCTTTAGGCATATGCGACCAAAAAATCGGACCATCATTTCGTCAACGGAAAGAGCAGTCGAAAAAAATCCAAATTGTTGAATATTGTTCCTGAATAATTCCAAGATATGGCGAATTTTCCATGCCTTATCATCATCATTTTTATCAGTTGACTTTGAATATTTTATTTTCGATTTTATTTCGGTAAATCTATTGCTTGTCATCGCTGCAGAAACAGCAGGGCAGTTTACAGGAGGATCGGTTTCTCAATACTCTCTTAGGTTTTTTCGCATGTTGTAAGACGATAATAATAATATACCTACAAATGTGTCGAGTTCCTTTATAGATAATTGCAATTTATTTTCTTCACTGGATTGAACGATATAATTTTTCATTTCATTACAGAAAAACAGTTCGAATAGTTCTACATATGACATCGAAGATATTTTTTGCTTTACGGCATCAGTCAATAATAATTGATCTGTCAAATTAGCAGAGTACACTTTTTCTTCTTCACGCCATTCAAAAGTATGATCAGGCTCTAACAGTTTTTGCTTGTCTGTATAACTATCAAAAATAGATTTGTATGAAACATTTGATACACTAATTTCTGATTCAGAATCGTCGTCATCAGACAATTCTGATTCAGGACTGTCACTATCTGACGAATTATCTCCATCAGAGCCAGAGTCATCTGGATTACGTATGAAAACATGCTCTTCATTTTCATTAGAATCTGATTCTTCATTAGTCAGTTCAGAATCATTCCTTTTTGCCCCTCTCCTTTTCGACATTTTTTCAACCCAATGAAAAAAATCCAATTTGAGTAAAACGTTCCGCAGTTATAAAGCCCGCAACTAGCAATCAGTTGTATTTTTTACGTTGATATAGTGGTTTTGTAAATTGCAGTGGTGACTGAGTATCTTCTTTTGGAGTTATTCACCAACTTAGGCTTTGATGAAAATGCATTTCTTTCCAGACCTCCTTTCACCAATGCAGGCTCACGGGCTCATCGAAGCGCAGATACATCGCAAATTTTCATGATCAAGAATGATGACACTTGTGAATTTTTTTCTTGAGAACCATGAGCTTATAGCAAAAATTATCAAGAATAAAAAGTTTTTAGAATCGAACAATGAATTCACCTGAATTTTTAAAAATTTTTTGGAGAAATTTTTTAATTTTTCAAAAATTGACAAATTGCAAAATCAAAAAAAATTATTTAAAAAGTTCTGAAAAAATTCCTACGTATTCTTTGAGCGATTCTAAGAACTTTTTCTTCTTTTGCACTTCCTCGAAAATATCATTCTTTTTGAGAAAAAAATTCATGAATGTTTTCGCAAAAATTTTGTTATTAACGAGCCATTTTGCATACACTAAGATAAAAAATTTATCTCGGAACCATATATTATGAAAGTTTAGGTAATTATGCCACCGGTTATTGAGGTTCCAAGTAGATATCTCACTGGGAACCATTCGGAAAACTTGATTTCATAAAAAAAAAAATTTGAAAAAATCGTGTTTTTTTTTGTTTAAACGATATTTTTTCATTATTAACAACATTTTATCACATTTTCATGCACATCATCGGAAAGTAGAGATCCTAGGCTTCAAAAATATGTGTCGATCAATTTTTCATACCTTCAATTGCACGAGTTATAAGTCCAGAAAGAGTAGTGTAACCAAAGAGGCATTCTGGGCGTTAACGGGTTAAGTATATTATCTTATTGTATATAACTAGAAAATATCGAATAGACTCCAAAGTATTGAACAGTATTGGATAGCATCCGCTAATATTGTATAGTAGCGAATTGTATTGGATTTTGATGGATAGCATCAAAACTATCGGATAGTATTTGGTTAATTAAATTATATTCGATAGTATCGGATAGTGTAGAATGTCTCAAATAGTGTTGGATAGTTTCAAAAAATATTTTACATTATTGATTAGTACTAGTACTGTTCAATACTATGCAATAATATCCGATCAAATAAGTTAATATCAGATAATGTCCATTTTATGCGATACTATTCAATACTATACGATATTATCCGATATTTTCGAGATTATCTGATATTATCCGGTACTTTTCAATAATATACGATACTATCTGATATTTTTAGAACTATCTTCCACAATGCGATACTATCCGATACTATCTGATACTTTCAAGGCAATCCGATTATATAGGACATAATTCGATATTTTCGATACTGCCCATTACAATCCAACTCTATCCGATACTATACAATACTATCCGGTACTATTCGATACTATCCGATATATTAAAACTTTCAAATACTATCCGCTTCAACACAATACTATTCGATACTATCCGAAACTGGCCGATGCTATTTAATAATATCCGATACTATGAAATATAAACGAATATTACCCGCTACTTTCAATAATATCCGATAATATCCAATAGTATCTGACACTATCAGAAAACATCCTGATATTTCGAACCATCCTAAAATCCTACTATACTTTTTAATACTTTTGATACAATCCGATAAAATCCGAAAAAATCCGATCCTGTCCGATATTATTCGACACTATCCAATACTATCTGATAATATCTGAAACTAACCAATACTTTCGACACTAAACTATACTATTCAATACAGCAATCAAGCAATAAATTTTAATTTTGACACTATCCGAAGCTATACGATACTATCCTACAGTATCCGATACTATACGATAATATCCGAATCTTTTGATAATATCTGATAATATCCGACACTTTCGATACTACCTAATACTATCTGATACTATCCAATAAGATCCAGTACTATCCGATGCTGTCTGATAATATCCGACAGTATATAATACTATCCGACACTATCCGATACTATCCAATACCAACTGATAATTTCAAAACTATCCGAATCATCAAATAGTTTCAATTAATCAAAAATTAAATTATCAAATAGTATTGTATAGTATCGGATAGTATCTAATAGTCCTAAATACTATTTTTGTATCGGATAGTATAAAATAGTCTTAAATATTATTTTTGTAGCGGATAGTATCAGAATGTCATGAATAGTATTGAGAGTATCTTATTATATCGGATAGTATTTGAAGATATCCTAAGTATCGGATGATATTATAAAGTGTCGGGTATGATCCGATAATTTTTTACAGTATCGCGTAGTATCGGTTAGTACTGGATAGTATCAAAGGTATCGGATATCATTATAATGTATCGGATAGTATCGGTTGATATAGGATAATCTCAAAGGTAACGCATGGTGTCATAGAGTATCGCATAGTCTTGAAAGTATCAGATAGTATCAAAGAGAATCAGATGGTATCGTGTAATATCGGATAGCCTTGAAAGTATCGGATAGTACCGGATAGTATCGTATAGTATCGCACTATACTGGACTTATGGGATTATATCGAAATTATCAAATTGTACTATATAGTATCGTATAGTACTATATAATTTGGGATTCTGTCAGATAGTCTCGAAAGTAACAGATGGTATCATATTTTATGGGATAGTACTGAATAGTATGTGATAGTGTTTATTGGAACGTATCGGGTGGTATCGAAAGTATCGGAAAGTACCAGATAGTATCGAATGAAGTCAGATAATATCAGACAGTATCAAAAGTTTCGGATAGTATCAGAAAGCATCGGATAATATGGGGTAGTATTGGATAGTCTCGAAAGTATCGAATTGTAACGGATGGTATTGTATGATATTACACAGTGTAGGATATTATCGAATAGTGTCGTATAGTATAGTATAATACAGGATAGTACAGGACTGTTATGGACAGTCTTAAAAGTATCTTATTGTGTTACTTGGTATTGGATAGTATCGGATGTTATCAAAAGTATCGGATAGTATCATATAGTATCGAGTATTATTCAATAGTAATGTATAGTATCGAATAGTATATAATAGTATTGGTTAGTATCGGGTAGTTTAGGATCGTATTTTAAAGTATCGGATAATTTCGGATAGTATTGGATAGTATCGTGAAAATCGGATAGTATCAGATTGTATCGGATTTTGATGGATAGCTTCAAATCTATCGTATTGTATCGGATTCATTGTATCCTAAACTATGCGACACCATCCTATACTATGGGATATTATCCCATATTTTTTAGACTATCCGATTCTATCCAATGATATCCGATACTATTCCAAAAAATTGATACTTTGAATAATGCCTGATACTATCCAATACCATCCAAAACATGCGATAAAATCCGATACTATTCGATATTATCCGATACAATCCGATACTTTCCGATAATTGTAAGGTTATCCGACACTATTTAATACCGTCTGATAATATCCGACACATTGCGATATTAACGAATATTACCTGATGCTTTTAATAATATCCGATACTATCCAATATCAACCGACACATTCACAATCTCTCTGATACAATCAGATTCTGTCCGAAATTATACGATACGATTCGATAATTTCAAGACTGTTTGGTTGTATCTAATACTATGCATTACTATCCGATACTATGCGATACATTAAAGTACTTCTTGAATAAATATTCCAAAAGTAAACGGTAATTCCAACACTATCCGAATAATCAAATAGTATAATTAGTTTTAAAGAGTCAAAATTTAATTAATGGATATTATTGGATAGTATCGGATAGTATCGAATAATATCGCATAAATTGTACAGTATCACATCATATCATATTGTATTGTATTGTACAGTATTTAAAGTATCGGAGAGTATCGTATATTATTTAAAGTATCGTATAGTATCGGATCATATCGAAAGTATCGGATAGTATTGGATATTATTGAATAGTATCGAAAGTATCGGATAGTGTCATATAGTGTTGGATATTATCAGATAGTATTATATAGTGTCTTAACGGTAACTAAACGTATCGGATAGTATCGTATAGTATCGGATGGTATCAGATAGTATTAAACAGTATCGAAAGTCTGGAAAAGTATCATATAGTATCGGATAGTATAGCATAGTCTCAAAAGTATTGGAAAGTATCAGATAGCATCGGATAGTATCAGGTGATATCGGATTGTATCAGAAAGTATCGAATGGTACCGGATAGATTGGAAAGTAACGGATAATATCGGGTAGTTTGGAAAGTATCGTATAATATAGAATAGTATCTGGTAGTATCGGATATTATCGGAAAGTATCTTGCAGTATCAAATAGTATCGGATAATATCAAATAATTTGAGATAGTATCGGATAATATCGAAAATATTGGATAGTATCAGATTAATTGGATTGCATTACATAGTATCGGATTATATCAGACAATATTCAACACTACCTGATATTAGCCAATACATTTGACACTTTTAAATATTACCAAAAATAATTAAGACTTTGAGAACTGCTTGATACTATCTAATACTATCCAATAAATTCGATACTATCCGATACTAATCGATAATATCCGATACCATCTAAAAATAATGAAGACTTTGAATACTGCCTGATACCATCCGATACTATCCAATACATTTGATACTATCCTATACTGTTCAAAAATATCTGATGCAATCCGATAATATCTGATACTTTCGACACTATTCAATACTTTTGATACTATCCGATAAAATCCGAACCTGACCGATATTATCCGATATTCTCCAGACTATCTAGTACTATGTGATACTGTGTTTTACTATCCGATACTATGCGATACATTTAAGTACTGCTTGATACTATCCAACAATAAACGGCAGTTTCAGCACTACCCGATAGTATTAGATTGTATTGGATAGTATCGGATAGTATCGAATAATATCGAATTGTATTGTATAGTATCTAGTAGTATCATATTGTCCTGACTAGTATCAAAAGTATCTGATTGTATCGTATAGTATCGGATATTATCGGAAAGTATAATATAGTATTGGATATTATCAGATATAGTGTGATAATGTGATAGTCTCAACGGTATCGGATGGTGTCAGATGGTATCTGATAGTATTGGTAAATCTCGAATAGTATCGAATAGCATCGGATAATATCGGAAAGTATTGGATATTATTGAATAGTATTAGATACTCTCGAAAGTGTCGGGTAATATCGGATATTATCAGGAAATATCGTTTAGTATCGAATAGTATCGGATAGAATTAAAAGTCTCGGAAAGTATCATATAGTATCTAATAGTATCGGATAGTCTCAAAAGGATCGGAAAGTATCGGAGAGCATCGTTTAATTTCGAAAAGTCTCAAATGTATCGGATACTATCGGATAGTATCTGTTAATATCGGTTGGTATCAGAAACTATCGTTTAATATCGGGTAATAATGTATAGTATCGGATAGTATCGGGTTGTAATGGATATTATCAGATAGTATCCGATTGAATCGGAAGGTATTGGTTAGTACTGAATGGTGTGGGCAGTGACGGATAGTATCAGATAGTGTCGCATAGTATCAGATTTTATTTGTTACTATTTAATATTATTGGATCGTATCGAATATTATTTTTTATAATCAGATAGTATCAGATAGTATTGCATGGTATCGGATAGTGGGATAAGGGGCATTCTATAAACCACATGGTTGCTTTGAGGGAAGGCGAGGGGGGGCGGAAAGCCATGCTGGTCCACATAGGGGGGGGGGGGTTAACAGTCTGAGTTCATTAATAAAGCACATAGCTAACTCCCTTTAAGAAATAGAGTGCGAAGTCCTAAATGCGATCCCTGAGAAACAAAGCGAGTTGAGTCCAGTGACTCTTCTTTACACTGCCGCGTACCCGTTCCCAAGGCTTTTTGTTTTTTTTTTTTACATTAGATCATGCCACGGAGGACCACATGAAGTGAGGGAGGGGGGTCAAAAAGTAGTAAAATTTTTGCCACGTGTTTTTTGGAAGCACCTTAATATCGAAAGTATCGGATTGTACCATATAGTATCGTATAGTATTGTATAATATCGAATTGTATCAGATAGTCTCGCAAGTATCGGGATGCATCTGATAGTATCGGACCGTATTGGATTGTTATGAATAGTATCGCAAGGATGATATTTTATTGGAAATTATCGGATAGTATCAAAGGTATCTGATAATATTGGATCGTATTGGATATTGTCGGATAGTGTCGAAAATATCGGATAGTATCGGTAAATATCAGATAGTATCAGATAGTTTTGAAAAAATAAGACATTATTGGATATTGTCGATTTGTATCGGATAGTATCGGATAATTTTAAAAGTATGAGGTACTATCGGATAGTATCATGTATTATCAGATAGTGTCGAATCGTATCGAATAGTCTCGAAAGTATCGGATAGATTCTGATAGTATTGGATAGTTTTTAACGGTGTCGTATGGTATCGAAAAGTATTGCATAGTATCTGATAGTATCGCTTCGTAATGTATAGTATCGAAACTATCGGATAGTATCGCATAGTGTCGGAGCGTATCGGATTCTATTGCACAGTTTCGAATAGTGTGGAAAGTGTCTGATAGTATTGGGTTATGTCGGATAGTATCAGATAAAATTTTATATGGTTAAATAATGAGAGTGCGATTCTATCTGTATCTATTCGACAAAATATGTTACTATGCCATACTCACTATTATATCCAATACTATCTGATTCCGTGTAAGTACTAACACGCGCTTTAATTTTTTCTTTATAAAAAACGTTTATTCTGTTGCTTTTTGGCCCTAGCGAGCCTTCTTTTGTTTCAGATATTATAAAAATGCTCCGAAAAATGCTTTGAGATACCTAATTTATCTGAAAGCATAGAAATTATTGGAATAAAGCTGTGTTTAAAGTCAATAGTTGTGACTTTTGAGGTTTTGCTTCCTGCATGGACTCTAAAGGTGAGAGGTTACTCTGAATTCTTAAAGCCGCTGTCGCCATCTTAGTATACGCCATCTTGATAAGTGTTTACCCAATAGGATACTGCATCCTCTGTCGCCATCTTCTGTGTATCATGTATTAAAGAATGAGCTGCTATCTGGTATTGAAGCCACTGTCGCGATTTTAGTATGCGCCATCTTGCTGAATGTTTAGCCAATGGGATATTGCAGCCTACGTCGCTACATTGGTGGTAATTGCTAGGGAATATTAGTGGCTATTTCTGTCTCTACCTAGTAACTCTCAGTTACACCAACTTATTTCTAGATACGCTTAACTGTATCTAGTTTCGTTGTTACGAAGTTTGAAATTTCATATTAAAATTCAATGCACATAACTTAAATGATATGGGAGTCAGCTTGGTATTCTTGATTATGCCAAAATATTTGCAGTTTCTTTCTGTTAAATCTTTACAAAACTGATTATATCAAGACCTTATGGTACCTGCCAGAAATTAGTTATCACAGATGCTAAGTATTGTACTAAGTGTATAAAATATTTGCATCACAATTCGAAGTGCTTTACTCACAGTATTCATAATACTGACAATGTGTTAGTCAAGTATATCGGGCCTTTTAATAAAATGAATCTCAAGGCTAAACAGCAGCTTAAGGCACCAAGATCGGATAAAAACGAAACAGCATCCAGTACCTCAGAAACAAAAGGTAACAAAAGTTCGACCAGCACTTATGCCTCTAGTGCTGAGATGGAGTCTGATGATAGTAGCGTTATGTCGGAGAGTAGCAACTTTTCAAGCAGTCAACATGGACAGCTCTTGTCATCAATTAAAGACTGCAAATCTAGCGTATTATCTCTGAAAAAGGATAACGATAGAATATGTACAGATCTAAATAATATAAAGGAAAAAGTCAATTGTCTGCCTGAGATTCAGCTTAAGCTTAAGGAGAACAATGCGAAGCTTCAAGCTATTTCGAATCAAGAATTTGAGCTAATATCTCAAGTTTCGGTACTCACAACCGAAAATCAAGCTCTACGAGATGAAATTAAAATAATTCAAGATGGTCAGAGACAACTTGATCAGCGTGTTCTAGGAAAGGAAAGTCAGCAGTATGAGGACGGTTTGATTATTTCTGGAATCCTTAAGAGGGATGAGAAAGATTTTGTGGATCTGGTCTGTGCAGTCTCAAAGGCTATCAACGTGCAGTTAGCTCCTGCTGAGATAAAAAATGTATACAGGATGTTTTCTACAGTCTCATAATCATCGATACAAGCTCAGTCATCTGCATATTAGGAGTGGTGATAGAGGCAATTTCAACTTCCACCTCATAATCTTCTGCCACAATATCAGTTGTGGCTCATACTACTGGTAAGCCACGATTAGTTTTGGATCGATTTTCAACGCTAACGCCAAGAATGGAGATGATTTATAGTACCATATAAAAAAGAAGTAATCACTATATGCAAATAAAGTATGTATAGTTCTGCGTAAATCTCGTCTTTACATTTATAAATATCTCCTTACAGCCACTGACAACCTACTTCGTTCTACAAGAGAAAAGGCTAAGTTACTATCGTACAAGTTTGTTTGGCAGGTAAATGGTGTGTTCCTTGTTAAACGGAAGGATAAGGATCCTGTTATCAAGATTATATGATCTCCTTTAAACCGACGGGAGGAAGGTTAGCTACACGCGCGTAGAACTGTCATAGGGAGCGAAACATTCGCCTCGGAAACAGAGTGAAAGAAGTGTTGCCAACGCATAAAAGTTAAATAATCCAGCTAATTAAAACGTTCGGTAACGTAGGTCATCAAACTTAAAGTTGGCAATGCTTTTTTCGTGATCTTTTCGGGACGAAAGTTTTGCTCTACCCCACAGTTCTACGCGCGTATAGCTAACCTTTCACTCGTCGATGTAAAGCCGACCTATGTCAGAGTGATTTGGACCTATCGACTGAATGACTAACTCCTGAATAGTGCAAAACCTTGCCTCTGAGTAATAACTCTAATCATGTCTCTCACAACTCGCTACTTAAAATTCTTTAAAAAATATTAATTCACTAAAATCACATATAAATTTACTTAGTGCTTACTTAAATTATAACATATATCATGTCATCGCGATAAGTGAAACATGGCTAACTGAAGCTATTAGTGATAATATTGTTGCTCTTAATGGTTATTTAATTGTCCGTAGGGATACACACGGCAGGAGGGGTGGAGGTGTCACTGTTGCTAGTGGCTGTTGACTATAGAAGACCTCATGGTCAATACCTACATAATTTTGAATCCTCCCTTTTGAGATTCATTCATGCATATGGAAATATTATACTTATAGGTGATTTCAAATTTGACTTAAATAGTGGGGAACCTGGATCTTTATATGTGAAGGCATCATTTGACTCGCTTGACCTATTTGCAGTGCCGTATTCTGCAACGCACCACACTCTAATCCCTGACACGTGGTTGGATCTATGTTTAGTAGATCATGAGAGAAATGTATTCTAAACTCATCAGTCAGCAGTGCGATTTGTAGCTGGACATGAACTCATTTCAATTGAATATGCTTCAAAATTTAGTATTTTTTCTCAAGTCAGAAAAACATACCGTCATATTCGTAATATGAATGGGGGTGCTTTTCTTACTTCTGTGATTAAAACTTAAGAATTATGGATTCTGGGCTGCAATGCCACAGGGATCTGTACTCTTCCCCAATTATATTAGAACTGTCATAAATTACTCATTGCATATGATTTTTGTGGACGAATTTCAAATATACATCCAGTGTAGGCTAAATAAAATCAACGAGACTTTTGAACTTATTAATTGAGATGTAAGGGCGATATCTGAATGGTCAGAAGCTAAGAGGCTTAATATCAATCTAAGCAAGACTTAAAGCACTAATTTTTGGAAGTTCTAAACATATTTATAGGCTGACCATTGCCTTGAAACAGCTGCATTCAACCAATATTCTTTTTCCATTGATCTTACAGCTAAGTTGGTCTCTTCCCTTATTACACCTCACTTTGATTATTGTTGTGCCGTTTACATTGACTAAACAGACAAGCTTAATCGGAAATTGACTAAGCTGCTAAACTCGTGTATACGATTTTTATTTAATATAAAACGTGATGAACATATAACACAATATCGCAAAAGACTTAGGTGGTTGTGTGTTTCTGGTAAAATAAAATATTTTTTATGTGTTATTACTCATGGTATTATTACTTATGGTTTGCCAGAAATTGTGGTAGAAAGTGATTTTTTCTTGACATTTTATAAATTTGTAGAGTATGAGTGAGATATATACTTTAAAGTGTTAGTGGATTATGTTGAATAACAAATTACTATAAAAAACTTATTATTATTTTTTATAACATGTGTTTTTATTAAACTTTTACTCGGGTGAACTCGGTGATACATCATAGCCACGGACTAAGTCAAGTGACTGATGAGATTAGAATGTTATAAGTTAATTAAAATAATTTAATACGATGGTTGAAACCTCCTGCGATGATGTTGTAGGTATACAATTACGAGCGGCCACGAGCGTTGGAGGTGACAACAGTCACCTCTGGATGCTTTCCTAGAGCTACCATCTGCCACTCCACGGGCTTTTAGTCGCTCGCTTCCTGATAATCAAGAAAGTTTCTTACAATGCGACAGGTGTTTAATAAAATCGCCTTCTGAGCTGTTGCCAATACCCTACTGACTCCTAAATGTTCAAGATGTTCAGTGTATTTCAGTGCATTTCAGTGCATTTCAGTTTCGCTTTCTAAAACGGGCATTGGAATGTATCTATATCTATCTCGCAGCTCACCATCGCCACCGTCTCGCATGCTGTGGCCCCCAGCGGTGGCTCCAGGGGCGCCCCGACGATCCTCGGGAAGCGACAAGCGTTTCAAAATATTTAATGAATTTTCCATTTTTCATTGATGGGTTTTGATGTTCTACTTAGTCCCTCTTCTCTTCATCAGCCTATTTGGCAGGGGAAACCCTGTCAGTAGCAACTCTACCTCCAACATTGCCGTCAAAGTTATGAGAGGAGAGCTCAAGTCCTACCGCGACATCAACACGGAACACTTTCAATATTGCTGTTTGAAACTTTAAAAGTAAATCTTACATTGTTCTTAATATTATTATGGATATAAAAGCGTACTCACTCTTAATTTATTCGACATGTTTCCTGATGGGAAAACCCAGGACAAACTAAATCAATTAATCTATTAATCAAACTATCCGATACGTCCGAGCTTACTTGATAATATCGGAAACTATCCGACACAATCCGATACTATCCGATATTTTCGAAACTATCCGATACTTTTCGATACTATGCGATACTATCCGATACCATTCGATACTATTCGATATATTAGAGACTTGCTGGTACTATCCGGTACTTTTCGATGTTATCCGATACTATCCTATAATATCCAATACTAATTTTTACTTTCCATACTATACGAAACTATAAGATACTATCTCATATTATCGGACACTATCTGCTAATATCCGGTACTTTCGATACTAACCAATACTATCCGATACTATCCAATACCATCCGATACTATTCGATACTATATAATACGATCCAATTATATCTGATTCTGTGTGATAATAGCCGATACTATACGATACAATGGAAAACTTTCCATACTATGCAATATTAACCGATACTTTCGATATTATCCGAAGCTATCCGATATTATCCGACACTATTTAATACTATCCAATAACATCCTGTTCTACATGTTACCATCCGATACTTTTGATACTATCTGATGCTATCCGAAGCTATCCATTACTACCCACTACCATCAAATACTGTAGAATACTATTCGATATAATGCGATACTTTCAAGGCTATCTGATACATTCCAAAACATTCCGATACAACCAATACTCTTCGTTACTATCCAATACTACTCAATACTATAAAATATTATCTGATACAATCTGACTCTATCTGATACTATCCAACCCGATTCTTTTGATACCATCCGACACTTTCGTTACTTTCGTCCGTCCGTCCGTGAACACGATAAGCCAAACAATTTATCCTACTAACTTTTTTTGCTAGAAAGAAAATTATCAGTATTATAGCATTTATAAGATTGGAAAAATCAAAATTTTTAGTCATACAATGCACAATATAAAAAAACTAAAAATGAGAAAAACATTGCTTTTTGATAGCCCTACAAGATTATCATAACAACTTCTTGGATTTTCTAGAAAAATTGAAAACTCAAATTTTGATAGTACGTAAAATAATAAAAATTCAAAAATTGCATTTTGTGATTAAACTATGCAAGATGCAAAAAAAATGAATAAACAAAAGTTGTGATCCTAAAAGGATCTACAAATTTCTTACTAATCACTTCTTAATAGAACGCATAATTTTTGTTTTATTTGTGAAAAGTAACATTTGAAATAAAAAAATGACATTTTTTGGAAAAACGAGACAAGTTACGAAAAAAAATATCTAAAAAAAATTGTTTACCTGAAAAACAGCTACAACTGACATTAAAAATAAAAATGAAAAATTTGTAGATAACGACAAAAAGTACGAAAACAATTTCATACACGAAAGTTATTCACACAAATGGTGATGAGAATTTGTAATAGTTTGTTACATTCTCATAATTTATGATTGAGAAAGTCCTATGTTTTTAGCATAAAAATGCGAGACAGAGAAAAATGTCTGAAAATCGAGCGGCCCATGCGGTGAACACTAGCCTATCAAGGGAGTTGTTCATCTCCGGAGAGTCGTGGGATCGGTACCTCTGGAGAAAAAGGTTTCTCTAAGTACTCAAAGCTGTTGCTCTTGGTGGTTCGGAAGCCACCTTAAACTGTAGGTCCAAGAAACACTGAAGGTGCAAGAAACATGTAAACCCTTAGGGGACACATTAGACGCTTCCAACTTTTTGATTATAAACAAACTAATCGTCCGATCAAAAACCGAAAAACATTAAGGTACATTTAGACTCATTTCCGAAATATCTAAATATCTAGATGAACCTTGTTTATTTTCTTGAAAATTTTTTAAAAACAATTAACTTACATTTAACAAGCTGACATTTTTATGACAAAACTAAAAATCCGATTGAAAAACAAAAACACCTTTTAAATTCGTCTTGGAAATACCTAGATTCGTGATTTTTAAACTTTTTAAAGATAATTAGATTATTTTTTATTGTTATGGATTTGTTGTAATTCTTTAAAAAATGGTATAAAAAGTATGTCGCCGCGCGAGCATATTCTCGTTAATTTAAATCGAGCGCGCCTGGAGCCCGCCTGTTTTGCGTTTCCCGCTTTGTGCTTGATAATGTATTTGCCCTGCGCTACGCGCACGACCTTTATACTTTTACAATGTTTGTGGGCAGACGTTTTAAAATTAAAGGTCCAAGCATCGACAACTATAATTTGGTGGTTGTGAATTTTTTTTCAAGCTCCTTCGGCTTTAACGAACACATGCTCATCACGTGTCTCGTGTATCGCATTCGATGAAAATATATCCAAAACGCAAACTTTTTTGTATTATACTCATCTCTATTCCAATAAATCTGTATTATAATAATTTTTGTACCTTGGTCCGTGACTGCTGACTCATATATTGAAAAATAAAGTACAAATATTATTTGGTGTCATTACTTTAATATGTGTTCCTTATTTTGCATTAATTTTTCTTGTGAGCTACTCTGTGAAATGCATGATATCAATAAATTTATGGTAGAACAAATCATAACATGCATTTATATGAATAAGGACATTCTTTTATTGTTTTGTTTTTATGAATGAAAAATGCGTATCCTATAAAAAAACAATTTTTATATTGAGCGTTTTATTTCAGCCTGTGTCGTCCTTGCATAAATTTCATTTATTCATTTTTAATTTTTGTTTTTACGATTTAAACGAAAATATTTTTTGTTTGTAGATCTTTTTTAGTTACATCGTTTTTGTTCAGTCATCTATTTTCGTATCTTGCATATTTTGACCGAAAACTGAAACTTTTTATTTTTCAGACGACTCCAAAGGTTTTTCTGGTTTTTAGATTGGGCGCTTAATTTTTTTATGATAATTGCAGAATGCTATAAAATAATGCGAATGTTTAAACAATGGTCAACAAATAAAATAGTAGCACTTAGACATTTTGAAAAAGAATTCAAAGGTGTTTTTTGTTTTTTAATTGGGCGCTTAGTTTGTTCATTAAAATTAATTACAAAAGTTTAAAATCCATATATGGAGCCACCCAAATGTACGCTGATGTCAATAGACGTACCAAATTAATTGTTGAGAACATCGTTTAAAAAAAGCCCACTTAGACGTTTCCAAAGCAAAACTAAAGGTGTTACCGATTTCTTGATTGGACGCCTAATTACATTCTCATTCATAAGAGTGTAATGTAATTGTCCAAATGTTCGACCTCTGGTTTTTAACGGATCTTTACGTTTCGGTACTCACAGAGTCCGAAAAACATAAAATTTTGTCAGTGCCTATCTGTATGCCTTTCTGTATGTCTGTATGTATGGTTACCTGAATGTTGTAGACACGCTACCTTTTGAAGGACTTGTCGAACCGAGTGAGCCTTCTGTTACATTTTAAAGGGTTCCAGAATGAAGGTCAAGTTTTTTAACCAGATATCAGGAAACTATCTTTATTAGATTTTTCGACAAGACCAAAATTAAAAAATCGCAGCTTTTTCAACAACAAAAAATTTTTAACAGTCCCAGAAATTTTTGTTAAAGTTTTTGGTACACGATAAAAATAATTGCAAATTACCCTAATAGCTTTTTTAATTTCGATCGAAATTAACAAAGTTATATGCCTTTTAACATTTTAAACATTTTCCAAAAATGGAATAAAAATATTCGTTTGATAAATTAGGGAAAATCAATCCAAATTTCTGCTAGATCTAAAATATATTTGGAAAATATTCTCAGGATATTTTTTAATTCGACCATTTTTATTTTTAAAAATATGCCTTTTTTGAAAGAGATTCGTAAGTTTAAGGCTTTATTCTTAGTACAAGATTTTAACGAGATTTACAAATTATCTTGATGAACTTCTTGAATTAGACACAAATAAAAAATGTTCTAGATTTATCATTCAAAGTATAGTTGTCTTAAAACTGAAGTTCGAAATAACAGAATCAAAGCATACGTCCTAATGTCTTTATTCAGTGAATGAGAAAACAATTGTGTTTTTTTATTCACTTTATGTTGAAAACATACTGTAATCTTCAAAATCCCATGTGATTGGAAAACCATCTTTAAGGATCAACAATACGTACAATCAATCTCAACAGTTGCCCATTTTTTAAATTATTTATAAAATCGACAAAAAAAGATCTATTATTAATTTCTGTGAATCTTCATGGACGCTTCTAAGTACACTTCAGAAAAAAACAATTCAGGTTGAAAATTTTTTATTTAATAGTAGTTATTTAAAGGTTTAGTTTTTCCTTTCTCTTTAGGGAAAAGTTAACATTTTTATTAAATCCTGACGATGAAGACCTCATTTTATTCTTTGAAGGATTCTCTGCAATTATATTTGGGTGATATTAATTAAAATTTAAACTATGATCGTTTACAAAAATAATAACTGTATGATTTATCAATTAATTGTTTCAAGTAAAATCAACCCAAATAGAAATTTAGAGAATCTTTTCAACAATAAAATGAGGCCTTGATCATTAGGATTAAATAAAAATTTTAACTTTTGAGATTGATTGTACGTAGCATAAATCCTTAACAACTAATTTAAAGAACAATTTTAGTTCTAATTTATGACTTTATTTAAAATAGAAAAAATTTACATGAGATTAAAACCAAATTCAAATCCTATTTAGCATCCAATAACCAAGCTAATCTGCAGAATTCCTGAAAATAAAACCAAGAATCTGAAGACTAAATTTGGACAACCACCATAAAATGTTCTTATTGAAATTTGAAAAAAATTGTCCAAAAAAATAGAATAAAAAAATATCTTTTCTTTCACAAAAATGAAATAGACGAAAGAATAATCATAAGGAAAATAACCAAATCAGCTTTCTTCTCTTTTTTATTTCTTCTTTTTTCTTTTCATTATTATCAAATCACAATAAAAAACTTTCGTTAAAAAAGAATCACCAACGATTCGCCACTCATACAGCATCATTATCAAGGCGAAAAACTAATCTAAGTAAAAAACGAAACATATTTTTTTGACCCTTATTTTATTTTCGGGTGTCAGAAAGAGTGCATTGTGGTTTCGTTGCTGTTCTGTCTGTTCGAATATTTTATTTTTCCCCTGCTGTACGAGTACCGAAACGTTGATGATTATTTTTTACAAATGTTGTTTCTTGTGATTTAATAATAATAAAAATATAGAAGACGAAAGAAATAAAAAAGAGAAGGCAGAGAATTTGGTTGGTTGCCTTCTCATGATTCTTTTCTATTTTGTGTTTTTGTCAAAAAACAAAAAAAAATTCTTTCCTTTTTTAGGGATTTTTTGATCTTCCTTAAAATTTGAATAGGGCCAGTTTATGGTGATTGCTCAAATTTGGTCGTTAGATTCATGGTTTTATTTTCAGCACTTCTGCACATTACAAATTTAATTTTATAATTAATTATACAAAAGTTTGAAGTAAATGGATATAACAAACTTCAAGGTTTTCCGAAATTTCCTTTCGTCTTATTCACAGAAAATTAAACATTGTCGCATTTCGGTATTAGGGTGCTGGGCTGTCACTTAAGAAATGTAGAAAATAAACATGCTCATTCTTCATAATTTTATTGAAAATAATATCGAGATGCACCCAGATTGCTATTGTGGCATGCGCCAACAACTCTGACTACGTGAAATAGGAAGATGTTTCTAGTCTCTCTATATTTTAGTGTGAACAACAACCCTGTGAATGCTATCTCCCATATAAATGTATTTTGTCTCATGTTTTCTCTTGAAAACAGACAATTAAGATATTTTCAATACTTGTTAAACACGTTTTGAAAAGTCTGTCTTATGAGACGAAGCCAGACTTTCTTTTATGTTTTACATCAGGAATAAGGTTTCTGATGCCCACCTGTTTGTAAATCTATTGTACAATATGCGTATTAAATAAATCCATCCCAGCCATTTATTGCTACTGAAGATATCATAAATGTTGACCGATCTTCCGTATTTCTTGTATATTTCTTATAGTTTAGGAGAACCTCATAAAAACTATAATTTCAATCGTTTGTGAAATAAATTTTATATTTAGATTAGGTTGTCTGGTTCCTTTATGTTTTTAAAAACTATTCAAGCAAGCAAAAACTCCACAATGCTAACAATAGTATTAAATTTTAAATTCCAATGTATATTAAAATTAATATCAAAGCATATAAAATCGCCATTGAACGTATGTATATTGAATTTCATTTATATGCATAATAACTACTTAGATAGTCTCATTTTGCACAAAATCAAAATAAGTTTAGCAGTAATTTTCGATTTTTAATGGCAAAACATGCTATCTGCCTTACAGTTATTCAAAAATAAAATTGGATGTCAAATCAAAATGCGTAAGAAAATTAATCACAGACCTAGCCTAAAATCAAAGGTAAATGCGTAAGATTTCAACCATTCAGGGCAAATTTTAAAAAAAGTTACATCAATACGTTGCAATTTAATCATAAAATTCAATTCAATAGCCGAATTCAAGATTATTACTTAAATTGCGAATATTCGATAAGATTTAAAGAAATGAAAACACTTTAAGTTTTCAAGAACGCTGCTGTTCCGACATGTATATTAAATTTAATATGAAATGTACATTGAATTTCAACTACCGTTTATGAAAATGACTCTATATACGTTTGTATTAAATTTAATACAGATTTGTCTAAAAGTGCAGCCAAAACATAACAGAAAGTTATATTTCTCGAGACAAGCTCCATTCGTTTCGTCACGGCGAGCTATAAACATAAACGTAAAACAAACTTATGAGACGGAGTTAGACGTTAACGCCTTGAAGACTAAGCCAAAGGGAAATATTTTTAGGTGAGAATTACTACCATTAAGATTCAAATCGCTTAAATAACTCGCTTAGACACCATGATTGAATCGTAAATTTTAATATCTACCGTAGCTGGAGAAGTAAATGTTTCTAAATATAATAATAATAGTTATTTCGATACCTAAAAAAGAGGCAGCTTTAGGAGACCGAATCAAATTGTAAATTTAGTGGGACTTCTATACTTGAAATTCAAGGAAGCTGAGTAGGATTCTCTGGCTTCATTGGTTTCACTTAAAGGCTAAGCGCTTTTGTCCGTAAGCACTTGAAAGTCTCGCAGTCGCATTTTCGAGTCACCCCACTATCTCCAACGTGAGAGTAACATTCAGAAAGCGAAGAAGAGGAACTGGAAATGCAAGAAGAAGTGTTGGGCGGACCTGACACGAGGAAAATGGATTCCTGAAACACATTGGGGAGGAATTTGTCGACGTGGTGAGGTAAATCCGTCAAAGTGTAACGCCATTGTCGTATTAATGGAAAGGATTGCTTGTTCAACTGCGTAACGGGTAGAATCTAAATTGAAATTCGATCGTCTCGCGTCAATGATGCTGCTACAAGTTTGCCATCCCCTAGATGTAGGCAAACATACTTACACGAGTATGTAAAATACACATTCATTCAGTCTACAATTCTGAAGAGAGACTCAGCTAACAACGACCTTGGATGTTAGTAGAATTTCTCATTCCGTTTGCGATTATCTAGCTAAATTTTATTCATTAAGAGGAATGCGTTAATGGAGAATCAATTTCCTTCAAACAAGTTATTTGTATATTTACCCGATACACAAGTTCGCTGTTAGTTGCGTTTCAGCAAGAGGAAACTATATATTTACCCACAGCTTTTTGGAATTTGTACGTTTTTCCATGCGGAAGGACGAATCTCGTGCACGTGCCTTTGTTACACTCAGTAGACGTCAGCCAGGCACTATACGTGAAACCGCTACTGAACGCACGTTAAAACGAGTCATAGCCGTCAAGAACAGAAATGAGAATCCCTACACCTGGACATGTTCTAAACTGCACGTGGGTTTACAAAGTTCTGCGCTTGGATGAGATGCTTATCAAAACCAGATGAGTAGCAAGCTCTCTTGCATAAACTTTTGTCAATAACTGATGAAGACAGGAAATTGATTATTTATTTTAGGGAAAATTGACTAATGTATTGGCTTCATTTTTTTCCATTTCTTCTTTCAATTTTCAATCGTTTGCTGAATATACTGATACTACTTCGGTTAATCACATAAAAAACGAAAGATAAAGTTTATATCGATTCCAGGTTAAAGATTCAGAGCAACCAAAATTAACCTCGACAGATAAACTTTACATGAATTGAAGATAATTTCCAATTTTTCACCTTCCCTGGATAATTTTTCGCCTAATAATCCCTCCATTTTTATTCGAGATGTAGCGAGAATTACGACGCCAGCGCTATCGATCCTCGTTCAGCTTCAGTAAATTGGAGAAAAATGGGGATTCTCATCTATCAGTTGCTTCTTGAGCTGTTTGCTAAACTTTATTAATTAACTTCTAATTCATCTACAATAGTACAATTTATTTCAGAGGTATATATAAGTTAAAACAATTTTTTTCTTTTTTTCTGTTGCTGATTGAACATATTTTACCGAAATCTGCTCATTCCCCTGCAGAAATTTTGGCGGAGCGCCGGTCGGGCCCCGAGAGGGAAAATGTGGGCCCGATAGGGTAATCTTTCTAGCGCCAAACCGTAAATGAAACGCCCTACCCGACAGGGTCCAGATCTGGACATCCAAACTGTGGGCTAGATCTGGCCAAGATATGGCCCCTATAATTTTTTATTTCTATATTTAGTAAAATTTCAAAAGTTTTTATATTAATATTTTTTTAGTTTGTATTTTACAAAACTTCAATTTTTTAATATTTTACTTTATATATCATTACATCTCATTTTAAATATTCTACATTGCATCATCTGTTTGTATTGCTTAATTTAGATATTCAAAAAGTGAGGTTATGTTCTACAAAATATAAAAAGCATTTAATCTATAATGTTATTAACCCGGAAATTTATACATTTGGTATAAGATAATCTCTATTTTCACAACAGCAGCAACAAAACATAAAATTCTAAAAATTTGGAAAACATATTTTATTAAGATAAATAGTAAATGTGCTCGCAATGACGACACTTTCTTCAATAGATTGCTGCAAATCTTCAGAAGCGAAAAGTGAATTGTGATGTTGATTCTTGCGAATTAAAGCTTACCTTCGCCGTAATTGCGGGTAGACGAAATCTCACCAAAAATTCTGTGATTGCGAATTCGCAATATACTATTATCTTTTGGATTTTTAAACTTTATGAAAGAAAAACAATATCACGACGATAACAGAATACTTTACATAATCTTGTCTCACCTAACCCGACCCGACGTGTTTCTGACGCGAGCCACACCATCTGCCCCCTTGCGGCAACATGTGCAAAATCCGATCAGGCACAGGCCGGAACTCGGGAATAAGATGGACAATTTCTGCACTCAGCGTGTCACAGTAGACGAGATCAGAATTATTCTCCCAACCTCAGTAAAACTTTCAACGAAATATGTTTAATTTTTAGCCGTTGCGAGTATTACTTGAGAAAATTTTAACTTTTGCTTTGCTACGTTGTTTGAAATCTAGCGTCCCGATTTATAGTTCTAATTCACGCATACTTTTATTCCATCGTTGGATTAACTTTCACCAAATAACATGTAAACTTAAACAGCGGGTAATTTCACATGAAACAACATTTACCTTTATTTTTTTGTGATGTAAAATTCAGTACCTTGTATATATTTTTATACTTATAAATATTAAACTATATAAAATAAATTCATTTCTCAACTTTGTGAGCCAAAAGTATAATGCAACAATGTAATGACAAAAATGTTTAAAAATTTAATTATGCGGATATGTCCTAAACCATACATTTTTAAATACCAATGCAAATAATAATATTTTTGTAGGCACAATATTGGAGCTTTGACTGTATTAGATAATAGTATACTGTGTATCCTAGGAGGCGAACTCAGTCTTTTTCCTCGAACATTAGTTTTGCAAACACTTTAGAGGATGAAGACGTTTGCCTCCTTAGTGCACACGATATTTTACATAACAGGAGTTTGAGTGATGACTTTCTCACGTCCCACATCTAAATTTAGATTGACGCGGTCATAATCGTACCCGGGCGATAACGAGTACGAAGAGTACGGAGTTCAATTATGATCTTTATTTGACCCTGCAAATGACCCGCATTTGACCCGAATTTGACCCCTTCAAAGATAAAAAGCGCCGATAAAATGCACCAATCATGGCTGAATTACATACTGGCGCTGTACTGTGCTGAAATTAATGAATGCAGATTTTTCTTGAATGAACCTAATTCTGTTTGAGATCAATGGAAATGCATACTGCATTTTATAACCTTATCATATATCCTTACAGTTTTAAAAAATTAAATGAATAAGAAAAATGTGCAACAAAAAAAACTGGGGTTTTCATTAGAACCCGTTTTTGCTTCTAAAGAAGCTGAAACAAAACAAAACCCCACTTGCTGGAAAGGAACCCAAAACAATAAATAAGCTCAAAATGATACTCCAGTTGATGTTCTAAGGGATCCCAATTGTAATTGAGCCTATTTATAACGAACCTACTTTTTGTTTTTCCCACTTCGACATTTTGTTTAATTAGTAATATCATTTTTACCCCAAAGCACACATGTAATCAAACTTTGATGGACATAGCTTAATGTACATAATTAAAGGGATATTCATATACAAGAAAATGTTTGTGTCAAATCACCGGCTGATTACTGTAAATCGATCCTTAACTTACCAGCACTACTTTACAAGTGTTTAGTTTGTGAATGAGCTTCGATGTTCTTTCAAAGTGGACTCTAAAGCAGCGATTCTAAAACTTTTTTTTTCACCTTCTGAGCAGCGGCAGGGTCGACACCCTCAAATTTGTCACAATATTGGAGTCCAAGAGAAACACTGGACACCGGTCGTTCGTGCTCGGTTGCTTGCTTCGCTGACACTTTCGTTGTTAGAGAATTATAGCCGGTTAAGAAAAATTAAAATTTGTTTGAATATTAATCAATAGAATTTTAATAAGTTGTGTGAGATTTGTTAGATAATGGCGCAAACGTTAAAAAATAGAAGAAACTCGGATAATAACTTCAAGAGTTATCGCACTTTTCTTACATTCACAAGATTTGTAAATATTTTATTTATTAGTTCGGATATTAACCGATTTTCAAGAATTTTGTTTTCATTTTATTTATATTATGTCACGAAATTCATTCAGCTAATTAAAATTTCCTGGAGCTAAATATTTATAGTTATTTATATTTATTTATAATCGACCTAGCATGAAAGCCTTTCATTGTTCTGAGATTGATACCTGTTACAATAACTGAAGGTATGAAGGTATCATATAATTAAATTTAAATGAGCTGAATAAATTTCGTGATATAATTTTAGAAATATGAAAAAAAGTTCATAAAATTCGGTTAATACTTTCACTAAATTTGTCCAAGACAATACATTACTGGACTACTTTGCAGCGTAATAAAAGTGCAATAACTTTTTAAGTTATTACTCGATTTCTGTCTATCTTTATCTAATGTTCTTGACATAGTCCAGAAAATCTAACGCTGCCTATTAAAATTCGCTAATGAATATTTCACTAAATTTTCCATTTGTCCTCCTCGGCTCTAATTTTCTTATAATGGGAAGGTCGAGCGCGACAAGCCAGCACATGCCCGTATCACAGACTCTCAAGTGCCCCCTTAGGTTTAAATATTATGAAAAAAATTTGAGGGTGACGGCCCTACCAATCCCTAGAAAGAGCAAAAAAAGTTTGGGAATCGCTGCTCTAAAGCAGCAATTCCCAAAGTTTTTTCGCACTTTATGAGCTGCGGCAGGGTCACTACCCTCAACTTTATTCACAATACTGGAAACCAAGAGAGACACGTGATGCCGTTCGTAAATGCTAAGTTGCTTACTTCACTGACCTTTCGATTTGTTAGATAATTAAAGCCGCTTGAGAAAAATGAAAATTTGGTTAAATATTAATCAATAAAATTTCAATAAATTGCACTAGATTTGTTACATTATGACCTAAACTTCAAAAAAAAAATTAAAAGAGAATCGGAAATTCACTTTAAGAGCATTCGCACTTTCGTTGCATTTACAAGATATGTAAATATTTCATTTATTCGTTCGGATACTAACCGATTTTCAGGACTTTTTTTTTCATTTTCTTTAAATTTTATTACGAAATTCATTCAGATAATTAAAATTTAATTGAGCTAAGTCTTTATAATTTCAGTTCTTGTAATTTCATAACAATGAAAGGGTCATTTCTGGTAGGTACACGAAAGTCGAGGAAAGTAGCCCTCTGCTCGTAGCGAGGAGCCTGCCTAGCTTCCCGGCCCGCGGTGGTCCGGGATGGCTTTTCCTTGCCGGCGACAGGATAATCTGCCGCCAGCGCTAGTTGGGGAAACACTCCTCTAAAGGAACCCTTTTGGCTCTTTACAGGTATTTATTGGAGCGCAAGTTCTAAATGATAGAAACTTTTATTTTAGCTGCAATTTGAGTGAACCCCCAGTTCTTTCTGTGTGGATTAAGACAAGTTAATTTCGTTATAATTCTCTCATTTAAAGTTCAATTACCATTGATCTAGAGTATTAATATATTTAAAACCATTTTCAAATGTACTTAAATCTATATTAGATACCCTGAAACAAATATTTCTTTTTAATTTTCCTAAACTACCTAAATTTCTTCGAGAGAAATACCAGGGTAAATTTTTAGACATGCCTTTATGATTCAGTTATGTTCAATTTTTGACTGTCATGATCACTGCTTAAACTAAAAAAAAAAGAATTTTATTTCTTTTAATTGTTGTATCTTTCTATCGGACTTTAAATTAGTGAATGTAAATTTGTCATTAATGAGGTTTTTGTGCAGACAAAAAGACGTATTTCATAGACTAGACACGTTGCGATTTTCCTTTTGTTCTGATAAATGTATTACTATTACTCCACTTTTTGGAGTGCGTAACCATAACCAGCTGAAAGCATGCGATTAATGTGGGTTCCACATTATTAAACTGTTTTGTTAAAAAATTCACTTGTTTGGTGGTAGATTGATCTTCTTGGTTGCAAATTTATATACAAGGTGTGTTTTGACTATATAGCTCGTGTTGTTTTCCTGGCAGAGGCGTAAAAGGTTAGAAGGGTTTGGTGTGCTCGGCGATTTCCTTCTTTCGAAAAAAATGAAGTAAAGAGATTGCATTAAATTTTGTGTGAAAAATGGAATCCAATGCTCTAAAACTCTTGAAATGTTAACAGTTGCATACGGTGAGTCTACTCTGAGTAAGAAAAATGTGTATGAGTGGTACAAGCTGTTCCAAGAAGGCCGAGAGGATGTCGAAGACGAACCTCGCCCTGGACGTCCCAGCACGTCAACAACAGATGAAAACGTTCAAGCAGTGGAAGAAATGGTGTTGAAAAATCGCCGAATTACCATAAGAGAAGTTGCTGAAGATGTTGGCATATCGGTTGGCTCATGCCATGCTATCTTTTCGGATGTTTTGGGCATGAGACGTGTCAGCGAAATTTGTTCCAAAACTGCTTAATTTTGATCAAAGATCCATCGCATGACCATCGCTCAGGAGATATTAAATGAAGTCAATAATAATCCTGATTTTCTTAAAACGATTATAACTGTGGTTGAGTCGTGGGTATATGGTTATGACGTCGAAACTAAACCCCAATCGTCTCAGTGGAAGCATCCTGAGTCTCCAAGACCGAAAAAAGCACGTCGAGTTCGGTCGAATGCGAAGGTTTTGCTCACTGTCTTCTTTGATTACCGTAGCGTAGTGCATCAGGAATTCTTACCACAAGGTGGGACGGTCAATAAGGAGTATTACCTTCAAATTGTGCGCCGTTTGCGAGAGGCGATACGCAAAAAACGTCCGGAACTTTGGAAAAACAATTCGTGCTTTTGCATCAAGATAATGCACCTGCTCATTCATCGTTGCTTGTGAAAGATTTTCTGACCAAAAACAGCACCACAGTCATGCCTCAGCCTCCATATTCACCGGGTTTGGCCCCCAGTGACTTTTTTCTTTTCCCAAAACTGAAGAGGCCCATGAAAGGACATCGATTTTCAACGATTGAGGAGATAAAAACTGCATCGCTGAAAGAACTCAAGGCTATACCACAAAATGATTATCAGAAATGCTTCGATGATTGGAAAAAGCGTTGGCACAAGTGTATTACATCTGCGGGGGATTACTTTGAAGGGGACAACATAAATATTAAGGAATAAATTAATATTTTGTGAGAAAACCATAAAGTCACATTATTTTTTGAACACACCTCGTATTACATTTTTAGAAAATTAATCTTCTGGGTTAAAAGATAATCTTTTGCGTTGTAATCTTCTGTTGAAATTTAATTTTTTTAAGATTCATAATTTTAGTGGAAAATTAATCATTTTCAATAAAAATGTAACTATCTTGTTGAAAATGCGTTTTTTTGTATTGTTTGAGAATTCGTTTTTTTTACTGACAATGTAATTATTCCATCTTTCATAAAAATGTAATTTTTTCTAATTAAAAATTGTAGTATGTTGATCAAAATGCGTGCTTTTTCGTCGAAAAATAACCTTCTCTGTTTAAAATTGATTCTTTTTTATTAAAATTTAATGGGCTGTTATTGAACGTCATATCCAAAAATTATGCATGAGAACATAGTGCGCGTATGAGGTTCTACTATGGATGGAATTTTTTGTTTGTTAAAGATGTTAATATTTAAAATTGAAAATTGACTTTTTCTAGTTGAAAATTCAAGTATTTTGTTTGAAATTCACCGTTTTCTTCAAAATTATTCTTCTGGGTTAAATGTTAATCCTTTTTGCTTGAAGATACAATTGTTTATATTTAAAATTATCTGGTTTACTCAAGGATAAGACAATTTAGTAGAAAATTAAGATATTCGGAAAGGACTAGTTGTTTGACCAGCATTAGTTATGTGACCAAAGAAACGGGTGACTTCCTATCCCCACGAGACGTTGAAAAGGGGTAGGTGTTTTATTCAAATGATTATTGTGTCCAGTCGAAGGGGTGCGTTTTAACCACATTGAGACGCTAGAAAGAGGTAAGGGTTTAATTAACATTATTTCTGTGAATAAACGAAGGGGTACCTTGCTAGCGTCACGAGACGTCGAAAAGAGTTTGGAGTTTTAATAATATTACTTATGTGGCCAATTGAAGGGATGCCTTCCCGTCCACACGAGATGTTGAAACGGGGTATGGGGTTCTTAAAAATTATTACTGTGACCAGTCTAAGGGATGCCTTTTCACCCCATGAGACGTTGAAAAGAGGTAGGAGTTTTATCAACATTATTTCCATGACAAGTCGAAGGGGTGAATTTCGCCCCAACGGGACGTTGGAAAGGGGTAGATGGTGGATCAACATTCTTTCTGTCACCGAAAGAAGGGTTGACTTCCCACATCCCACGAGACGTTGGAAGGATGTAGGGGTTTTATCAACATTTTTTCTGTAACCAGTCGAAGAAGTGCATTTCGCCCCTAAAGTACGTCGAAAAGTGGTAGGGGTTTGACTATTATTATTTCTGTGATTAGTCGAGAAGTTGCCTTCCTGAACGCAGCGGATGTTGGAAAGGGTTAAGGGTTTTTTAGCATTATTTCTGTGATCAGTTGAAGAAATTCCTGCCCATCCCGACGGAAGGTTTTGATGATATAGGGGTTTGATTAAAATTATTTATTTCACCAGTGGAAGGGGTGCATTTTGCCCCATCGGGATTTGGAAAAGCGTTGGGGCTTGATTAACATTATTGTTGTGATCAATGACAGAGGGATGCCTTCCAGCCCTTCTCAAACTAATATTTGTCTGTGAATGCGGAGATTTATGTTTATATTACTTACTGATTTACGGGTAATGTTTTTTTTTTATTTTTAAATTTGTATTATTAAAACTTGGGTGTAATATCTAGCGATCTGGCAGGTAATATCAATCGATATTTTTCGAATGTTCGATGCAGGAAAACATAAATGCAGGCGCCACTGCGCACCTTGTACAGTATTTGTTTGGCGCATGCAAACTTTTTCTACACTGTAAAAAAAGATTTGTGTAAAATTACAAAGTTTCTGAAAATTACATATTGTATCATCGTAAATATCACACACTTCACTGTTTGATTTGACAAAAGTATGTGAAACTGCATCCTCTAGCGATGTAAACAAAAGGAACCTCGAACAGCAGTGTAATATTACACACTCGATAAAAATAAAATCACACATTCCCTCGTACGAACTTTACATTCAGAAGGAAAAACTCAGTCGCAGCATGTACAAATACCATGCGCATGTAAAATCACTTTCCTGTGATTAAAAATTACATCTAGATTTTTAATTTTACCAAAGATCTTTAATTTTACCCTGCGGAAACTGTAAAAAATTGTATTTGTAATTAATTAAAAATTTAGAATAATTAATCAAATAATATGTGAATACGAAAACGTCTCTCGTGTCCGTTGTTTATCGATGCCTTCATCCTTCAATTTTGGAGCATTTTTATTTTTAATGCGAGAAAATTGACAGCTATGTTCCACATTTTTGACAGCTTTTACACAAAAATAGACAAAATTCGAGCTACTCCTATTTTGCCTTTTACATTTTCTACTATTGGAACGGAAAAAATGCGGTTATTCAAAACGTATATTTCATATTTTTTTACGGAATATTTAAACATAAAAAAATACCCATAGTATCTTATGTGTTTTAGGTAAGTGGTAACAAGATGTAAAATTCAATAGATTTTTGTACAGTGTAAAATTTTTGTGTTAATTATTTAAATAACTTTCTAGCGATCACTACAAGTGAAGAGTCCCACAAAGTTATCATTACTATATATTAATCTAATATCTTCGCAAAGCAATTATCTACATCACAGAAGTCACCTTTATCAGAACAATCTGCCAGTCATCCATATAATCCTAAGCATTCCGTAATGTTGGTTTAAATGTTGAAACAATATTAAACCAACGTTGAAACAATGTTGATCATGCAGTATAAATGGAGCTTTCAAATGAATAGCTGATCGGCGAACTGGAGGATTACAGTCTGTCAAGTTAAAGCGTGGGTGGCTTTACTCGCATTCGGTAAGGTGTATCGACATGATTTTGGTGTCAAAATATTAAGAAGAGCTCCCTCTTTCA
>NC_046657.1:137326218-137334003 GCF_010883055.1 Belonocnema kinseyi | reverse complement strand
TGAAAGAGGGAGCTCTTCTTAATATTTTGACACCAAAATCATGTCGATACACCTTACCGACCGCGAGTAAAGCCACCCACGCTTTAACTTGACAGACTGTACGATAATTAATCGTGCCCGCTACTGAACTCAGTAGCACATTATAGTAATAACGAATTGCTAATTGGACAAAGTGACAAGTCCGTGCGACGTGACCGTTACTGTCTACAGGAAGATTATTTCTTTACAGAAAACGGCATTTTGGATAACGCGAACAACAATAGTCACAATGAGAGCGAATTTTTAATAGCTCAGACCTGTCAACCGAACCACGCGTACCCCAACCATAGTTTTCCTTAAATCTTTCAGGACCGATTGTTTTCCCCGTACTCGAAACAAGAGCATATAAATAATTCTCACCGGAATATGTTGCTAAAATTACAACTCACTCTTCATTGATGTGAGATAATTAGAACATTTAGAAATTCTAGTCGAAAAATTATAAAAAAATTAAAGAACTTTTAAAAACCCACAACAACCGGAAAATCATTGCTAGGTCCATTAACAATAAAAACAATAATTACGAATAAAATTCGGCGGTAAAAGCGACATATCCTAAGGCTAGGAATGGCACCGAAAATCAAAGTTCCACCTACTGTTCAGGTGGCCAAAGAATATTCCAAAAACGGTCTAGTCGAACCATACTTTCAGTGAATGGTTTTCTCCAATCGTGATAACTCGGGAAGTTAAAGAAAGTTATATATCCACCCTCGACCTGAGTTGGGCCTACCACCAGGCCCACCTTGATGTGAAGAGTTGCAAACTTACAGCTTTCACCGAACCGGGCCTTGGTTTTTTACAATTTATTCGTATGTCATATAGTGTAAACAACGCCCCCACAACCTTTTTAGAGGTTGCTGGATCAAATAATGTCTCCAGATATAGAATACTTTATGTTTGCGTATCTGGGTGCTATTATCATAATTAGCGCAACCTTTGAGGAACATCTAGAGTGGTTAGAAGAAGTATTAACCAAACTCAAAAAGGCCAATCTGGCCATAAATCGCGAAAAGTGTAAGTTCTTTCACTCACAGGTGAAGTACTTTGGTTTCGTAGTGAATGATGTAGGCCTACAGGTTAACCCAGAGAAAATGAGCAACATCTCACAATTTTCGTTTCCAACCAACGTCCATAAAGTTAGACAATTTCTAAGTTTTTTGTTGTACCGCGGTTTTATTTCGAATGTCGCTACTACCGCGAACTTCACGCTTTTCAATACAGGGGTCCCATTTTTGCGTAGTCGCCGATCACAGCAGCTTGCAATGAGTGGCCAATTTAAAAGACACGGTAGGACGGTGAGAAAGGTGGGCATTGGCTTTATAGGACCAACAATATACCATCGTTCATCGCAAAGGTGCACGCCATCAAGTGCCTGATGCTCTATCGCGTATGTTTGAGGGACACGTGGATAGAGAAGCTGAAAAGTCGAAAACAATCAATTATTTTATCACTGGCTGAAACCCATCCTATATTTTAGGTCCCTATCCACGAACACCTTCTGGTTTCGCATACGACATAGTTATGCAGGCTTTTTTACGGTCCTACCTACCGACAACGGAACTAAATTCGTAAATTCTTTACTAAAAGAATTGGACAGGGAATAAAACATCTACCATATTACCATGCCACCCTATCATTCACAAGGTAACCCTCCGCATAGGGTAAATTGGGTTCTGAAAACCATGACAATAGGATTTATTTAATACGACCATAGAAAATGGGGCCAATACCTTCCAAAATTTAAATTCGCTTTCAAAATCACCATTTACTTCTCCATTAAAACAATCCTTGTTTTTCCACATTTTGGTCGCAAAGAAAGCCGTAACTTCCCCACATGCACATAAAGCACCTACTCTACCAGATCCAGCTAAAGTAGAAAATTCAGATCCAGTCGTATAGGCGGAACGAATAGAACACTTGTCAATACTCAGCGATTTAGTAGCACCAAATTTCGAGGAGATCTATCAGCAGTAAGTCCGTTACTATGATAGAGCCTGTAGTATATTAGGTTTTCCATCTTGAAGACATATTGAGTAAGATGCAGATATAAGATCTTAAACAATATCAAACCTAGTCTAAATCAACCCTTTTTTGTCTTTTACTCACAGTTTATTGCAGCAATAGAAAATTCTTGAAGCTTTCTCTTGACACTCAAGCGATATCCTAGGCTAATTCTGTCACCTTAGTCGATTAGTACCTGGAATCAACCAACTTAAGACATGACGTAATGTGGCCTTAATCGACTACCGAGCTCTGTGCGCGAGTTGCAAGACCAATTCCGGAGATTACTCAGGCCCGATCCTGACTTTCGTCCAGTTTGACGCCACCTGGAGCCGTTCTTGTCAATGATTTACGTTGTTTTTTAACTACACCCGGGATCCAACGCTTTTTCCAATTTCAATCGCGAATATGGAAAGTAAGCTAGCGGCCGGAGTGTTAGAAGGAGTTAAGACAGAAGGGGTCAGGATATAATCACTTGCATATGCAGATGACATAAAGCTGCTAGCAAAGAGGGAGGAGGTTTTGAAGGATATGATAAACATTTTTAAAAGACACCTGTATACGAATAGGTTAGAGTTTAATGCTAAAAAGTCTAAGGTTATGTTGTTCAGAAAAGAAGGTGGGAGAAATAAGGGAGGGGAGTGAAAGGGAAAATGTGGTTATAAGGCAGGTGTGGAGGTTAGGAAAGAGGTTGTCTGCAAATGATTTTGAAAGGGAAACAAAATTGTTTGATTTGCTAGTGATGAGTGCCTTATTTAATGTAGTAGAGCTGTGGGGGTCCAAGGTGAGCCAGGCGGTAAATATGATAAGGAAAAGTGTGTAAGGTGACACTAAGTTTGGCAAGGAATAGGGCTAAGTATATTGTCAGGAGGGAGACAGGAAAAGTGAGTTTCTGGATTATAACTCGGACTCGAGCTTGCAAATATTACGAGAAATTTTTGGATGAGAAGACAGCCGGCTGGTTAGGAAGTGTTAATGAGAGAAAGAGAATAGGAGTATGGGTGGCAAGATGGAGGTTTACAGGGGAAGGCATTTTAGAACTAATGGACTGCAGATGGATGAAGAGAGAAGGATGCACGAGGAAGAGAGAAAGGCATATGAGATGGTTAAGATTTTTCTTAACCATCAAGGTTTAACCATTAAGCTTTAACGGAACTGCGCGTGGATTATCAGCATGAATGTAGTGTTGCATGAAAGGGGGGACAAAAGGTCAGTAACATGGGTAAAGGGGATGTTAGGTAAGATGGAGAAGAAGAGAAGGAAGGAGAAAAAGGAATGGTGAAAGAACGATTGTAAATAGGAGAGAAAGTAGGTGCAGGAAAATGCTAATTATTGTAAATAATAGATAAATATTAGGTTTCGAGGCAAAACGAGAAAGCAGGGACATGTGTGCGACGCCAGGGTGGTATCCGCCCTACAGACTGCAGCGGAAGTATATCTAGTTTCGATGAGCCGGTTGATTTCTCCAGCCTTGACAGGAACTAGTGGCTCCATATCAGACCACGTTTGTTACTGCCCCCAGAAGAAAATGAAAACTTCCGTTGGACACAGACCATACGCAATCGAAATGGGAGTCGAAAAGGTTTTCCGCTCGTAGCCCATGCAGACGGCATCAAGAGACGTGGTGTATACCACCGTCAGCCCTCGGTGCAACCTCACAGGAGCCGAGGAATGCCTGAGCCAAAGCGGCTGTACAGGGACCATCCCTCAAAACCCCGCCAGTCATACATACAGCTACAGGGGACACCTGAACAGCTTCTTTTGAAGAGGAAGAAAGACCCCACAGACACATATGGGACTATACACTAACTCCAATCATTCTAAAGGATCGTCCCATCCAAAAACGAGGTGACAGGAATCTCCACCTTCCCAAAAGACGGCGACACAATGCTGCAATTTTGGTTCCATGCATCACACACACATCAGATGTCCACACCAGTCTTTACGCACGTACTGCTGCCGTTGTGGTAAAACGCATGTTACTATTAAAGGCTGTTGAAACTGCTATGTGCAGTGGAGATCTGTGGTACCCTATCGCCCCGAGGTGCCGAAGAAATAGAAAGCCACGACACCTGCCTCAAAAAACACACCAAAGCTCGGAATGAATAGCGTCTATACTAACAAAGCTTTATTCGCGGATTTCACCACTTTATTTCCCTTTCGCTACCGCCCCTCTGAAACAAAAAAATTTTCAATATTGAAACTTCATTCGTTGTGCTTTCGTCAAGTTAAAGTAAACTTCGCTACCGTTACTTTGAACGTTACTTTTTCTAAATTACAGTAATGTAAATTCCGCTACCACCCTTCTGAACGTTAGTCTTACTGCCGTACAGTGATGTAATTCCGCTACAGCTATTTCAAACGTTAGTTTTGCTTCCGTACTGTAAATGTAAGTTCCGCTACATTTATCTGAAATTCTAGATTTTGCTGCTGTCGTTAAAAGAATTTTGCTATCCTGATCTACATAGGAAAATTCGTGTAGTCCCAAAATAATTCCCAAAACTTTGGTACTCCCTGCCGCTACATTTGTTCTAAACATTAGTTTTTTCCTGTACCCCCCGCGAATTCTCTATCACCGATAAAGTACATTTTGTTGCGGATGCAATAACTTTCTTCTTAAACAATTAAAAAATTCCTTTTCTTCTCTTCGCTTTCTTGTGTAAATTTCGCCTAACTTTAGGTGCTAAATAAATATCAAACGTTTCTTGAAGTACTGTGCATCTTGAGTTCCTCACACCCTCCTTTCTGCACCTTGCACCCATGTAGTATTCAGCCTATACCCCAACCTGTTAAAGTCAACGTTCAAGATATTTTTCTTCCCCTTTTTTCGTTGTCTTATTTTCTCTTTTTACTTTACCCTACTCCTCAGCGGTACGGATCTTGAGTTAGATTAATCACAACAGTTGAAGTATAGTTTTTAAGAATTAGCATAATTTCTCTGTATGGTAAAAATTTATATTTTTAAATAGCATTCATTGGAGGTTCGTGTCTTGAGGATCCTACAGCGATTACTATCGATCGAACAGTAGTGAAGTGTTTCTTACTAAGACTTTTTTTAAACATTTTAAACCAATACAAAATTCGAATGCGGTTATTTTGCTTCGGACATTACGTTCATACTTTTGTTTTATTTCTTATTTTTCGTTGGTTCATTATCATGGGTAAAAACCAGTTTAACCCGCCAATTATTATTTTTTCTGTTGTTTTACGGCCACGGTTGGCCTTTCTTTGCTACTTATAACCTTGATTCACCGCTGTCTCAACGAGACAGTTTGAGAACTCTGTACGGCCGACAGAGAACTGGGATTTGCTCGCTGCAACCTTCAAAATTAAAAATCGAGATTCGTTTTTTAATCTGCTTCCCGCCTTTCCGCTTACTGTCGACAATAGTGCCGGAACCTGACTGGAAACCTGATATTCCTCCAGAGTCAGGGATACTTTCGGATTCTCGTATACACCAGTAACACCCACTTTGGAGTACCTTTGGCGCTACAGGACTGTACCGAGAGTTCAGTCTACGTCAAGACTGCTACAATTGAATGAGAAGCTGGTCTGGTCGTCATAGACATGTTGCCGTAGGTTTTGTTTATGCGGACACTCTAGCTCCACAGATAACGATACCTTCCTCATTTACCGGAAATGCTTCGGGGTTACTCTGTAGATATTTTTATTTAGTTAAAGATAAACATTCGAGCAGCCCCTGCATCTTTTCTCAGGCAGGTGTCACGAGCGGAAAGAGCGGTTCGAAGTCAAACCAATTTCAGAGCTGTTCAAATAATTTTGATTTCCGTACTAATTTTCGCCTTCTTTTTAGACTCATACTTTAAACATGAGGAATCCCTCGAGTCCCTAAGGCGCAGGTGCCACACTGGCACATGCTTGAATTTATTAAATAACGCTTGAACGTTTGCTTCCGAATTTTGCAGCTGTCGCGAATCAACCTTTGACTGTGTAAACATTTTGTTCTCAGGAAACCAGATCAGTCGTATCTAAAATTATATTTTCTTTTGTTATTCATTGTGAAAATGTACGCTCTTGGATTTTATAGCTAACGGGAATATCAGCTTCTTTTTTAAATTCTTGCTTTTCAAGAATGTTGAGCTTATGTCGGCTTTTGCAATAGATTATTAAATTTCGATCTAACGTTGCCTTTGGAGTACGGCGAAAAGAATTAGAACCATGCATAGCTGTCATTTGGGTTTGATTATAATTTACCCCCTTTGAGACTTTATATACGGGTTGATAGTATTATGAAATAAATGTGCAAACCAATTTTGATAGTCACCCTGAGTATAATTTATTTGCAGGTGAGACACAAGTTTTCGTCCAATGAATTTTTCTGTAATTAGGTGCAATCACCTCTTTTACTAATCCTTACTTCGGGGCTAAATAAAGCCTGAGCCTAAAAATCCTGCCCACGTCCATTTTGATTCCTTTTGAGTGCCTGCTTGACTCTCTCTCTATCCCTTGCGCTCTCTCTCTCTCTCTCTCTCTCTGTAATATGAGGATAACTGAATCCTAATTTAAAAGCTCGATAAAGAGAAAGAAAAAAAGCTAACGTGTCACACTTCACAGGTTACCGTATATGAGAAAAATAAACCCCCTCTTAAACATTCATCAACACTTTACATTATTTCGCCCTGGAGCGTTGAAAGAACTAATTTCTCTCTGAGTACACCAAACTAATTTTGAGAGTAAATATGATTTAATACACTTATCTAAAAAGAAAATAATCTAGATAACGCTGCCCAACATTCTGGTTAATTCCAGGGGGTGGCGTTCAGGAATCAGAAGCAGTGGCACCACTCTGTGGCAAAAACTATATGATCCTCTGCTATACTTTCCCCTCCTGCGCAGGTAGTCCAGACGTGTCGTCTGTTTCGTCACAGTGTCATAACGGATTGAAGGGAGATATCGGGACCCTTATGCCAAAGAAATGGTCATAATAATGCGACGAATCCAAGGATAAAAACAATGCACCTTCTATCAAATATATACACTTCTACAGGGTATCCCACAACCTTTCACAAATAAGCTTAAAAGTTGGGCCTAATCAACCAATGAGCTTTACCTATTAATTGTACGTGTCTCGTGTATCTTGTCCAAGTGGCCGCTTAAGATCGCTTCGGATTGGTTTATTAAGCCCAACTTTGAAGGTCTTTGTGTCCAAATTTAGCTTCATGCAGCTTTTTGTTAGAAAATTTTTTTGGTTAGTTTTGTGCACTATTACACAGCGCGCGTGGCTGTATAAGGTCATGGGATATCCTGTATAAATCAACTAGTTCGCTGGTATATATTGAAATTAAGAATTCCTTAAAATATAATTACATAGATAATAAAGTATCATTTTGCTTGACTACAAACTTTGTGTTAGGTTTTTTTCCTTATTCTTTCTGATAAAATAATCTACAGTTTGCGTAAAGAGGTTATTAAAGTTTGAATTTTGACAGGTAACTCATTTTTGGATTACTGAGAGTTTTAAGCTGTAGATCTCATGTTTGTGTTTATATCAAATTAAAAGAAACATTAGAATATATATATATATATAGAAATAATATATTACCGAGAAAATTTTCAACAAATATCAACAAATCAACTAGTTTACTGTTACAAATTGAAATTCGCCCAAAATAAATTAATTACACAAATACGAGGGTGGATTGATAAGTTTCCGGCCTGACCAAGAAAAACAACGTTTTTAAGAATTTTTTTTTTTTATTTCTCAACATAATCTCCTCCAAGGCT
>NC_046657.1:137322325-137326118 GCF_010883055.1 Belonocnema kinseyi | reverse complement strand
AAGCTATCTAAGGATGGTACTATAGAACGCCACCTCAAGGTAGGCCTAGTGGCGCCATCTCTTGGTCAGGCCGGAAACTTATCAATCCACCCTCGTATAGCATCATTTTATTTAATTTAAATCTTTGTTCTCGTTTTTGAATAAAATAGTCTACAGCTTGTATCAAATGGTTATTAAAGCTTTAATTTTGAATTCGCATTTGCTGCACCGAAACTCTTAAACGTTAGATCTCACGTTTTTAAAAGCAAAAATAGTTCAAACTTTATACTATACTATACTACTTTAGACTATACTGAGTCCCTGAATACTTTTCTGCATTGTTTAAGGTTTTTAGTTAATCAAAATTAAGTTCTGATGGGGGCTAACATTCATCACACCATTCAATTGATTCTGAGCTAAATTTTCGTGAATATGCGAACCTTCTTTTTTTAATTTTCCGAGTAATCTTGAAATCACTTTGATGATTTAACATCTGTTTCTCTCCCACAGCTAATTGTGACGCATCATCTAAATTTCGAGTTGGGTTAATGCACACCAGATGTGTAGAAAACGTTGGCAATGTTGATTGCCATGGAGACGGTTTGAAAGATGCTATAAAGATCCATGCCTTCGACGAATCACATGCGGGATGAGTAGGACAGTTTGGATGAATGTCCGATAGTTCTAATAACGATTACTTCTGTGACATAGACAACTGTGTTTCAAATTTTTTGTTTTCTTCTACAGATTCATATTCAAAGGAAACAGAGATCTTAAATATAATACATCATTCTATAAATTAGATTTATGTATAGTGATTTATCTACCTTATTTAATGTATATCAAGTGCCTACGTAGAGAGCTTAATATGATGACTGGTGAATCCCTTGAATTTGATTCTTGGCTGGTATTGCAGAGACTCAACTCCTTCAGCAAACCATGAATTCTTTCCAGCTTTTTAAAAATTTCAATGACTGTTTACCAATCAACTGGAAAGTTCTGGAAAAAACCTATAAAATTCAATTTATCATATTGATAAATATCTTTATCAGAACCAAATGCAGACTAAAATTAAAAGAAATTTCATATGGAAGAGATTCCACTTTGATTTTTACATTCTCGCCGGAGAAGGTATTAGATTTCTGTAAAAATTGACCGTTTTCTTGAAATGTCTACGTTTTAAGACCTTCTGAACCCTTAAAACAGTTCTTATGAATGTGTCTGTCTGTGTATCTGTCTGCATGTCTGTCTACAGGCCTTTTTATATGCTTGTAAGCAGGATAACTTTTGTAAAAATGCAACTATTAGGTGGGCCTTTGGTACACTCTTTTAATCTCAGAAACTGAATGTCAAGCTCTTTAGCTAACTATTTTGGATGAAAATTCAGAAAGAGCATTTAAAAAATCGATGTACGCCTGCTCATGGTACTCGAAAAATCGAACAATTTATCTAACCGACTTTTCTCAATAAATCGATCATTTTCAGAGTTATAAGATTTTAAAACAAATTTAAAACTTCATTTTCCAATTGAGCTTTCCTAATACGAAAAAAAATAAAAAAATAAAATAATGCACCTAAAAATAATCTTCAAATTTCTTATAAATTACTTTTTGATAGGACACGTAATTTTTTTATTATTCATAAAAAACAGCATTGAAAATACAAAATCATAAACAAATTAAATTTATGAAAAAATTACATAAGTTGCAGTAAAATGTTGAATAACAAAATTCTTTGGCTTAGAGGGCACACTTTTTGTCAATTATAAAAGCAAGACATTGAAGACACGAATGTTTTAATACCAATGCAATTTATTTTGTACTTAATTTGGAAAATCTGAATAAGCGATCCCAGAATGAGATACATAAATAAATGTAATATACGTTTAATATAATAGTGCTGAACATAATATAGAAAAGTTCAAATTTTGGAAAAAATCGAGTGCGAAGCACATGATGCGTGATCTGACTGTGTACGTTAAAGCTGAAAAAGCTTTAACAAAAGAAAATTCACGATCACCAAATTACAGTTGTCTACGCTTTGACCTTTTATTTTAAAAAACATGTGCACAAATGTCTGGGAAATACAAAGAACGAGCGCGCAGCTGAAGGCAAATTTATTATAGAGAGTAAAGCGCGAGATAAATATATCATCGAGCGCAAAGCTCGAGAACCGATAGTCGTGCGTCCTGGGCCTGCTCAAACTTGCTAGTACAGCGAGCCGCACGCGATGAGAATTTGAAAAAATAGCCTTTTTTCTAATAATAAGTCCTTCATTCTTTCTCAGCGGCATTTTATGCGATTACATTTTTCCGTTCTAATCTATTGTAGCTGCCGATTAAAATATAAGAGGGGAAATTAGGTAGAATAGATAATTTATAAAATTCCAATGAAAGTTACTTTGAATCCCAAACATGATGAAGTACCCTTTCATAATTAACAAATTCAAACTTTGAGTTATGGCCGTTTTTGCATGCATGTTTCTACATAGGAATACTCCAGGTTGAATATTATAAGCTTTCTAACTGTTCAAAGAGAATATGTCTAGCTTTATTTCCGACTAATTTATCACGATTCGCAGTCATTGGTCATTTTTAGTGTCGCGCACGTTAGCCGTGTAGATATAATTTCTGACAATTGTGTACGTCCTTTTGCCTGTTTGGTTTTGAATGAGGTGAATTTATTTTGTACACAAACGGAATTTATTTGTCTGCAAGATCAAGTAAAGTTATTCGCACACGGAAAATGATTTCCATTGAGATAAATAAAAATCCTCTCCACCTTTAATTTAAGAGGAAAGCCCATTAACGTCAAGAAAGATTCTTTTGTTACAAGAGGGCATTTCTCTGAGTGCACATACAAAATAAACTCTATAGACTAGGCTTGCTTAGTGATCTACAGGTTTAAGTACGATTCCCGGTGAAGCGATTTTTTCTTAATCTTTCTGATAAATGCTTTAAAAATAAATGTGTCTGAATTTCAGCAACTGTTATTATAAAAAACTTCCATTGAATGTATATGGAACTATGGCAAGGTACTAATGTGAATAATAGTTTCCAAAAGAACTTGTTCAATTTATATATTTTGGAAAATGCTTCAGACGACATGCGGTGTCCAGGCAGGAGTTTGAAAGAAACGACAGAGCTTTTCAATTCATGCACGAGGTTGGATGTAAGAGACGCGTGGGATTCGCGGCTTAAGGAGGACTTTATGGTAAGCAGCTTCGATTTTCCGTTAAGGTTACGGACTGTGGATATAAGGGTGGCGAAACCGGCTTACACACCAGAAGTCTTTCCTATGGATTTCAAGGATAACCATGCTGCGATAACATTTTCTTTTACTTACGTAAGCTGTACACGCCACGGACCTAGATTCTTATCGTATCTTGCCGCTCGTTTCTTTCCTAAAATCCCTAAGTTCTTTTCTTTGTTCTCTTTGCTTGTTTCTCTATATTCTATTTTATAAACTTTCAACATCCTACATATTCTTCATCCGAAAATGACAGCCTTACGGCCACCTCGTAAGTTCCTTGGCATGTTTTTTGCATGCAGTTCAGGACAATTATTTGAATTTGATATTTTAGGTATAGTTGCTGCAGCACTCCCCGGGCAGAAATTCCAATATGGATCTTGTCGGAGCCAGATCGGGCAAAATTTGGCCCAAATCGGGCTATCTATATGGGGCCAGACTCAAAATAAGTCGCGATACTCGATCGGGGCCCAAGTGTAGCGCCCAGAGATAACTCAGTATGTCCCCGGTCTGGCCCCGATTGGGCACATATTAAATAATTTTATTTATTCTTAATTGAAAGAGAT
>NC_046657.1:137305438-137322225 GCF_010883055.1 Belonocnema kinseyi | reverse complement strand
TAAATTGAAATTTGAGAATACAAAAATCAGATTATCAAACACAGCACGATATAATAACATTCGAGTATGTAAGATTAGAAACAAAATATTTTTAAATAACTTTTTTGGAGCAAACAGAAAAGTCGAAAGACGCAATATAACAGCTAACATTTTTATATGGTAAACCATTTAAGTATTTCACAATATATTTTTTTTTCAATTTCTACTTTGAAATGGAATCTGTTAAGTTATTTGGAAATAAACGGACTATACTGTTGCACTGGCTCTTTAAGTTATTTTTACAAAAACGACTATACTACAATAAGAAGGTTGTATTAACATACCTATTGTATCATATCACTTAAAAATACGTGAAAATAAATATGTTTATGATGTCATTATTGACATAATTCGTTTTCACAGTCAACACAGTAAATATTATTTCTGCGTTTTTTCTTATAAATAAATAACTTCATTTCGAGGTTAGGTTTCATCTTAACATACGTGATATATATAGTTAATATAGTCTTCAACACGTAACTCAGAAATATTTTTAAGTATACGATACCTATGCTCTTATCTGAAATCCTGTAGTTGTACCTAGGGAGCGTTTGCATATTATGTAACATTATTTTCGTTAACCCCGTTTTCTAAATATAAAAAAGGTTTTTATAAGATACAGTATTGCCTAGAAATACATGAAACAATATTTTGATCTAACACTGAATGATTTTTCTATATTTATTTTAGTCAAACAAATATTGAGGTTACTTAATGTAAGTACTAATTAAAATTCACCAATTTAAAACTTGTTTTTGATACCACCAATAACACAAAATTATACTAATAATAATACAGTATAAAAATGTCAAATAAATATTTATTGGTTAAAAGTTTTTAAACCCTTAAATTCGAGCTGACATTACATTCTGAGATTTGACAACAAGGAAATAAGTATTATCAGTTCGTTTTAAAATTTATATAAATGTAATTTTTTTAAGATTCTTAAGAAGATTAAAAAAGACTTTTTAATATTTCAGATGTGTTAAAAAAGAATCTAGAAAATTTTAAAGATTTTAATTTCATTTTATAGCATTTTGCAAAATATCAGCCAAAACTCGAGTGTTTTTAAAAGATGCTTATACATAACTGTCATTATTTGTCAGACGAAAATTCTCACTGGTACAAACCGATGGATCATCAAAATCGATGGAGTTTTATGGTGTGGTGCGGGATAGTAACTAGCCAATTAATTGGACCCTTTTTTTGTTCAGAAACTTTGACAGACACACTTACTAAGAGTTGTTAAGGGACCATTTCCCTGGAATATTGGAGAACATTGACTTAGCAACAAGAGAAAGAATGTGGCTTCAACAAGATGGTGCTTCGCCACAATTTGCCAGCATATAAAAATGAGGATTAGGTAGATAGGGATTAAGAGCGTTTTCTCATGATGAAGACCATTTTTCCAGCCGCCTAACGGTGGATTGATAATTAGTCTCATCTGCCTCATCCTTATTTGCATGTCTTGAAAGGGAGAATAGTTTAAATATTCTGAAAAATGTTTTTGAGTTGGAGAAGGACAAATGTTTAAAAATTCTCAGAAATTTTCAATAAATAATTAAATAATAATAAGTCACAGAAAGATGTGTAATTTCCGGAGAGTGAGGCATAAACTGTGGCAAAGGGTTTAGCACAGTTTTTAAAAAAAGAAGCACTTTGTCTACGGTTTACTTGTAGTGAAAGTACAAGTGTCTATGCTTGTTTCATGAAAAACTATTTAAATTTTTGTGGTGTTAGTTTTATAAATTATCATCAAGTGAGCTTGTTATATTTCCATAGTATTTTAATCGATTTCCGGTTAAGAGTATAGTATCTATTGCTTGTTCCAAAGAAGATGATAAAAATTATATCTGCTTTTAGATTCGAACTTCGTAACAAAATTATGAATACGGCGAATCCAAATAAAATAGACAGACAGGAAACCTATCAATTTGACACAGGCACTTTTCAATGAAGTTGTAAGTTAGGTTATGAGTTAAAATTTGAACAACTTGAGAGGAGTAAATTCATGAAAGTCACTCTCGTAACACCCAGTCATTTTGACGGGAAGATTGTTTGCTTTCTTGTATGACAATATTTGATGTTTCTTCAGGGCGTCGAATCAGGAATAGACTTTCAGTTAATGGTAATGAGTAGAAGTCATCCTGATGCTGCACTGTGTGTGAATGGTAGGAAATAAATTGCAGTATAACTTATATAGCAACGCAATTATAGAAGTGCCTGTGGTAAGCCGATAAAGGTAAGACGAAAAACCATCATAATTAAATCAGCAGGAGGAAAAACCTGTGCGCAGAATTTAGGGGAAATCTGGGGAAATATGAAACCGGAGAACATAAACACGGTGATAAAGACTGTCCGCCAGACGAGAGCTGGGTTTGTTCTTCTCAAGTTAGGCAAGGACTCCAAAAGTCCTAGGGGATTTACAGAAGCCCTTGAAATTGCGCTAAGAGATCAGAGCACAGTTGTCAATAATGGGCCGCGGACGTCTCTATAGATTAGAGACCTGGACAGCTGTACAGCTGAAGCAGAAGTCAGAGAGGCACTGATACGGGATGTCGAAAAACTCACAGGTGAGCTCAAGGTCAACCTGACAAAGCCTAACAATAGAGAACAGAGCATGGAGATGGCTGAATTGGATGAGAAGGCAGCTGAGCATCTACTTCAAACCGAACGCATCAATTTCGGATGGGTTAACTGTTGCGTAAGGAGAAGGACCATGGTTACACGATGCTTTAGGTATCTTGGCTATAGCCATAAGGCTTGTGAATGCTAAAGACTCGATAGGAAGGACCAATGCTACAAATGCGGTGTGATTGATCACAGGGGCGCCACGTGCCAATCTAGTGCCCAATGCGTCCTATGTTCAGACCTTAATCTAGTGATAGAGCAACGGAGCCATATCCCATGGACAGCTAAATATCAAGTATTTAAAGAGGCTTTCGACCGAGCTAGAAGAACCAAGAGACGATGATCAATATCCTCCAAGGGAATCTGCATAGAAGCAGGACAGCCGACGACCTTTTGACTCAACTCACGTAAGAGAAGAAAGCCGATCTGCAGTTGCTTTGTGAGCAGTATAAAGATAAGGATGTATCGAAGTGATTCGCAGACAACATGAAACAACTACTATTTGGGCTTTAAATAAACAAAAAGTTCCATTAGAAACACATAGTGCCTGAGAAGGTTTTGTTCGGATGAAGAGCAAAGGAGTCACTTATGTGAGCTGTTATCTTACGCCCAACGAGATCATCCAGGAATTCCAGGAATAACTGGATTCGCTGGAAAAGTTTATGCAGAAGGCCGAAGGAAAAATGATAGTGGTCGGTGACTTCAATGTCAGGGAAGTAAAGTAGGGACCAACAGTACATATGATTTAATATAAAAGATAGCAAAACTAATACGTTTTACCGCAGTGAGGCCAAAAAGTAGATCCTGACAAAACTGAATGCAGAGAAACTATCCCTGACGATAGTTAGAAGGCAAGCTATGCTATTGGAGAAATCTCTAAGCTGCGAAAACAGTGTCTAAAATGCAGACGGAAGACCACCAGAAGAAGACGAAGAGGGACAAAACAAGCCAATTTTTAATTTCCCACAAATTTAACTGACTTTATGGTGATTCCATCTGTTACCGGTGAGCACTTATCGACTGTGGTATCTTAGCACAGATATGAACCATTATCGTAGCACATCTATAAATTATTATCTTAGCACATATAGAAACCAATATTTTCGCACAGATATGAACCATTATGTTAGCACAGATTTAAACTATTATCCTCTGGCAAAAATTGATTAGTGACTATGAGTATACCTCTAACACACTTCAAAGAGGGAATTTTATGAAAGCAAAGGGTGGTAAACTTTCCTCAACGATTGTTCCTTAGAATTTTTAAAAATCTCGCTCTTCAGCAAACTTTAGTGATGGATTTTTACTTGAAAACAACGATGGATATCAAAGACAATGATGGTTTGCAAACTTAACAGGGCATAAGTCGGCCTCGAATAATCTAGGGTGCCAGCAACTAGCGAAAGGAAATGATCAATTACGAAGGTCTTCCATAATGGTACATTTACCTACAAATCATGGTATCATTACTTCTTCAAACCAAATAAATAAATCACAGGGGGATGGGGTTCGCCCAACCACAAATTAAACTAGAGGCCACTTCAAAAAAAAGAAAAGAAATTTTCGTCTTTATTAAAATAAGTGGCAAAAGTGACAAGGATCTATATGAATTTGGTAAATCAAAATACCGAAAACAGAATTTTCGTTATAGAATCAGTTTATACGAAGGGATAAATGCATACAAATGTCGCCAAAATAATCAATCTGGGGAAAGGAAAGAAATTCCTAACTTAGAAGCCCCAATCTTGCCATTTTTCTAGCACGTGGTCGACCCGAACAAGTTACAAAATACCACTACGATTTTGTCGACCACGAGTGAAATTCTTAAGTTAGAACGCCATCTCTAGTTTTACAATTTAATTTTTTTGTTTGAGAAGAAAAAATTTGAAAAAGAAAAAAAATCATGTCATGGTCACGAGCCGATACAGATTGGAGTCAATGTCAATTAATTTTACAATACCGCAGCAGAGGAATAAAACCGGAGAAGACCTAATATTCTACCGGAGAAAACTTAGTGAAATTCACGATAGAATAGAAAAAAAAGAAAAACCCTCACAGAGAGCACTTAAGAGGGCCAATCACTTTGGCGAGAATTCAACTTTTTCAACAACCACAAATTTCCAGCCTTAAAATTTCGCCCAAATGATTCGCCAGAAATAAAAAAATTGCAGCCTAATCTTCGGCGTATACTGTGCCTTCTTAAAATACATTCTTTGGTTCATGGCTCTAATCTTTTAAATATCGATTATTTCTCTAAGTGTTACAATTAATAATACTGTGGCCTAACACGCCGAGATGACGAACGAGAGCACACTGCGTACAGTCCCATGAAATATAGAAAAGTCATATGAAATATAGGAAAACATTAAATAGCGTATGATCAAAAATGCATTGAGTTTTTTGATATTACATGAAATGGTTTGCTTGTGCAAATTATTCTTTCCATAATTCTAAATGAAAAAAATATTTAAACAGAGACATTGAGCCCAACACTTGAGTACTACTCCGAACAGATCGGTCTCTTTCTCAATTTAAAACTAAAAATAATGTAAATTTATTTCAAGGAGAAAATGTAAATCATTTGGAGACGTGATTAATATAATCACTTACTCGTTATTTACATGTTCGCCATGTTCCTGTATTCTTGATCTTGCCCTTCTACCACACAAGCATTAACACGGACACCATTTAGGGGAGATAGAAATCGCTAAAAATCATTCACATTTTAGCCTTAAGAATGTACCTAGTGTGAACGAGTGTCAGATCGCCACAGAGCGTCGATCCTCCCGGAAGGTGTATCCGTGCTTCTTCCACTCAGTTGACCAAAGCGGCGCAGCTTTTCCGCGACAAATGCAGATATAACAAACACGGGCGCGCGGGAGACCCATTTTCAATATGGTCGTAGGAAGTCACGTCGCTAGTCGTGGTTTTGACACCACCGGGGTTGCTGTTGATGCACGTTGAGAATCAGCCTTTTAGCCCATACGTTAGAAGAGGATAGATGGATTTTGCGTTGTTTCTCTCCTAGGCTGAGAATAACGGCTTTTGTCACTAAGCCAGAAAAGAACAGCGTCAAGGTAAGGTTCTCCCCACGAGGGAATAATAAGGAGACCCAACTGCCAGTGGGAAGCAATCTGAAACTGACAATAGAAACATTACCGTAAGTGATACGCACATTACAGGAAAATCTTAGAATTGAGTGCGCAGTTTTCCTCTTCTTATACATGGAAAAGTGTGCGAGTGAGAAAGTTTGTCAAATTGTTGATCATCATGAGGAAGATACACAAAATAAATATATAAAAAGAATTTTCGGTACTGGTTTGAAAAATCTGTGAACAGATTTTGAGAAGGAAACGTATAGGTAAGTACCTTTGAAACTTTTAATATGATAAATAGGCTAAAGATTCTCAAGGCTCTGATAAGCTCTGAGAAATTCTCCGCAGGCACTTAGGTAGATATATTTAAACTTTAAAGGTCCAGGTCGCTCGTTTAAATATTTTAAAGGCTTTGAAATGTCCTTTCCGAAATTGAAATAAAAATACGATCATAAATAACAAGAAGAGGGTTCTTTGTTAAGGGCATGTGACACAACTAAATACCTATATCACCGACCACAGTTTTTCAGTTCACTGAATGTTTTTTTGAACCTAAGAACTTTTTTTGTAAATAAAATATCGTGCTGAAACTTTGGGAAATGTATTAGAGTAAAATAAAGTACGTTTGGGTACTGCATTTTGGTAGGAACTTCACTGAAAATTATTTCATCTTTTTTCTGAACCTCAACATTTTTTGAACGCTCGAACTTTTTTTATACATAAAATATCGGTCTGAAACTTTGAGAAATGCAAGAGCCGAAAGAAAACTACGTTTAAGCACAAAGCTTAATAATAAAAGATGTAAAAAAATATATTTCAACAATCAATTCTAACGGCATTAGCCGGTAACGTTGTACATGAAAATACGAACCCTCTAGAGCCTCATCTAGTGGCCGCCGGGTTTCGTATTTTCGTGTACAACGTTACCGGCTGATGCCGTTGGAATTGATTGTTGAAATATATTTTTTTACATCTTTTATTATTAAGCTTTGTACTTAAACGTAGTTTTCTTTCGGCTCTTGCATTTCTCAAAGTTTCAGATCGATATTTTATGTATAAAAAAAGTTCGAGCGTTCAAAAAATGTTGAGGTTCAGAAAAAAGATGAAATAATTTTCAATGAAGTTCCTACCAAAATGCGTACCTAAACGTACTTTATTGTACTCGAATACATTTCCCAAAGTTTCCGCTCGATATTTTATTTACAAAAAAAGTTCTTAGGTTCAAAAAAAAATTCAGGGCACTGAAAAACTGTGGTCGGTAATATAGGAATTTAGCTGTGTCACATGCCCTTAAGCTTTCGGATTAAAATTTAGAAATAGATTTTTTTAAATTTCATACTTAACAGTCTAAAACATAATAATTCGGAATCTACGGATTTCGATGATTTCAGATATCTAACTTTTTTTTATTGTTTAAAATTGGAATTAATACAACCTTTACCGTAAATGGAATGAGATACGCCAAAAAGTCAAGATTTTTTAATTTAACTCTAAAATTGTATATTAGTATATAAGTATATTATCGTCGCATCAATCTTAAAAGGACCCAAATCTCCCTGACTATCTCCGAGACTAAATCAATTGAATCGAACCTATAAATAGTCTGAAACCGGCCAGACTAATTCGCCTGAGAATACTCACAAACACACAATTATTTGGAAACATAATTGTGAAAGCTATTTCTTTACTCATTTTACAGATATCAGCCAGGAGAAAGAGAATGATTGTGCAGAGTTCAATTTCACGTATTTCAGAAGGAGCCTACACAGAGACATGTTACCTTCAAGAAAGTGGGGTTACAATGCAATAGATACAGAATATTGTGCTTTACAGAAAATGGAGGATGATTTAAGCGTCAGAAAAAGAGTTGCTGTTGTACCTAATATGCACGTTAAAATCTATTTGGATAATCAAATTATTCCGCTTACGGAATTTATAGTGCTTGTCAGTATGGAGCAGTTTACTGTATTTTTAAAAAGTGTAAATGAAATTCCATTGCCAGAGGAGTAAGCAGCTTCCAAATTGAATTGAATTAAATTAAGTTCAAATATCCGCAAAATTTGAAACATTCTGAGTATCTAACATATCCCGTTCTTGAATTAAGTGTTTTATTTATTTGTTTTTGCCGTGAAAACTTTGCACCTCATTATAATAATGTTTATTTTCAGCATATTTGCATTATTTTGTTAATATAATAGAAATAGAAATCAATATAATTTTGTTAAGGACATGGGATGACTCAAAAATGGAAGGCATCTTAATCCCTTTCCAGAAGTATTAATTATCAATACTTAAATTAGGAAAATTATGTTTAACTAAAAGTGCATTTAATTAAATACCTGACAATTTCATAGCAGACGAAAAGCAGTAGGAAAGATATTGTTCAAGTATTTGTTATTATTATTATTGTATCGTAATTCAGTTTCTTTGAAAGCTTTTCACAGATCTTTTAAATATATTCTTATGCATGTATGTATTATTTCTATTACATATTTTAGCATTTTTTTATTAATGTGTACATCAATAATTGACGTAAGAATTGTATATTTTAGTTTCTCATTATTCACAAAAAGTATTACACGTACTTTACGCAAACTTTACGCTCTTTCCTGCATTTACACTATTATTTTGAAAACGTTACATTTAACTAAACTATTTTTTATTTTTAATAATTGTTTTAAATTATTTATAAATAGACTCTAATTACATTGAATGGTACTGATACTGTAATACAAATCGATTTTCTTTTGTATAAATGAAATATCTAAATTGAATAAACAAAAATGTTTATTTGCAAATACTACTATTTATTTACTCTTTCAGTTGTTGTTAATATTTCTTTTAGCATCATAAAAACTTCCCCTTTAAAAATACATAATTAATATATGCATACATATATTTCCGAACGCACACTATTATTTAAATAAAAAATCAACATTATTATCAGTGGAACAACGTTAAAGAATTTTATTATAATAATAATAAGAAAACATGTAATTCATCGTCTCTATATACATTCCCTAAACATATAGAAGAACGTAAAATCTGAAACAACATTACTTTCTATATTTTTGGCAACAAGGTTTCTTTGACATGTTTAAGATGGATGTGCACAAAAATTAGAAAATTCCCCGTCACTGGATTTTTTCTTTTTGTCAAATGAAGAAATCAAAATTTTTAAAACTTCATCAATCAATATTATATTATATATTTTTGGCAGTGAGGCTTCTTTGGCATACTTCAACTATCTTATTACTACACCTTTAAAACATCATTTTAAATATTACTGCAATTTTCTTTGTCCTTCAAAGTTAAAAGTTTCGGTATGGAAGTCCTACGTTTCGCTTGTTGCATTTTTTGCGACGTATTTGTCGTATCAGACAAAACCTTGCGTTTTCGGGTGAATTTTACTGCAATTTTCGGCTCTATCGACTTGCAAGTCGAAACCTCATTATTACTCAGTGCAATCTGTATTGGTGCATCGGGAGCGTACGCCAGTTTTGCCAGTTTCCTCTTCTCACGGGTCTTCTCTCTTTCTACTGAGTCATTTTTATTTGCTTGTTTGCATTAAAAGAAGATTCTCATTGTTAAGTAGAAAGAGATTAACCGGTGAGTGAGTGATCTAAAATGTAGTTTACAACCGACCAGCTGAGTTGATGGCAAATTCTCAACAGCATTTGTCACATCAAATCAACTGAAACAAGTTTTTAGAAAGATGTATCAAGTATCCATAGGATTTCAATTGTATCAGTTTATGGCTCTCTGGAATCGCTTCATTAGCATCAAGAATAAGTGAACATTTGCACTGTTCACAGACATCTTTTCCGACGAAGGTAATAAATTTGCATGCCTTCCTGGCAACAAATCCAGAATTATACGTCAGAACGTAATCTGAATTGGGGCACGAAAAATAGTCGTGGTCTTCGAGTAAACTTGTAGCATCTTGGAGGCGATCACAGTTGATTCCTTTATCAACTATGACGTCAATTTGATTGGACCACTCGTTCCACCTTTTATCCGCATCAGTGATATCCTTTATGCTAAGAAGGACATCTAATATCTCACCACCAGAAATATTGCTTCCTTTTGGAAGCTTAACCAAGGAGTAGGTGGACACAAGACGATAAATTTGTATAAAGAGGATTGAGTCTGGGTGATCGTTTGATCCACAACAATCCCTCATCATGCCAAAAAAGCGCTGAAAGAAATTATTTGTAAATGTAATTACTAAAAATAAATTAATTTATATTAATGGATTTTTCAAGTAATATTGACTTCTAACGCATCTTGTTTCAATCTTGCAGTCATCAAGTATGAGAACCCGCACTACTTCCCAAGGAATTGGCATATTTCTAACGCAGCTCGTAGTGAAACCTCTAACCCGTAAAAAGTTGATTGCGGTAGGAAATCGCACTGTTTTATTTTTGCTTCTTCCTCCCATAAATCAAGGTACTCAATGAATTCCTCTATAATCTGGAAAAAGAACATAAAGCATTTGTAATGGTATTTATTTCACACTTAAAACATCTTTCAGAATATGAATTCAATCAGTGATTCAACTCTCCTTGAAAAGTTGATCGATGGACCGCTGGTGGCAAGATCAGTGTGCACATCTCGCATTAGTTCTATTACATCTGCTAGACCAAAGAACTAGAATTCTAATAAAAACAGTTGTAAGCTCAAGAAATAGGTACACACAGCAAGTAATAATGAGTAAAGTACACTTACCTGAAAAGCTAATGCCACATTCATTTTGTTGAAGTAGAGTGGATTTAAGTGCTCTTTTCAGAACTTAAAATTGATTTTCAGATTAAAAGCATTTTCATCTTCTATCTTAAGCAAAGCGTACCAGTGTCTTAACATATTTCGATTCCAGGAGGCTCCGTCCGTTACCACCGCATCAATTCGCAGTCCCGATTTTTCCGCCAAGCCTATACATTCAATTATTAAATTGTGTAAAACTGTTCCTATTGCGCTTCCTTTGCTCAGAAAGCAACCAAGGGTTTGGACCCATTTCCCTTTAAAAGGTTCGAACAGAAACACAAATGCATGGTGTCCCTTTTTTCCTTTCGCGTGCTCCTGTGTGAACTCTGTATGCAGTCCCTCTCGGGTTTTAAAGTTAGGACTCTATGCAACCTATTTGTACTGATGATTGAAGGGCCTGATAAAAAATAGAATTTCACACTCGGCCCCTAAGTGTAACTTTGCCTCGTGTAAATTGCAGTAGAGTTCGCTTTCTGAACGGTGCCCATTGAATAGTGCCATTTCTCTTCATTTTTTATCGAACGTATCCCCCCCCCCCATCGTCATAACGCTTCGAACGCTGGAATTTCAATCTAGTGTCTTTTAATAATGCCACTCAAATACATGTACGAAAATAGAGTATTTACCGGATTCATGCATTATAGTGCATATAATATAATTCATGACATGATTACTGAATCAATGCTGGTAAAAAAATGCCACGTTTCTATCGACTTAAATCTAGAAAGAAATATCCAAGCTCGATTTTTTCAACACGTGCGCTTTTACGTGCTAAGGTGGAGGTAGCTGAGTTCCACGAAAAATATTTACCTACCAACTCATGCGCGGCACTGTTCAAAGAGCAGACTGTACTCGTCTTGTCTCGGCTACGCCCTTATTTCGACTCGTAATAGAACTTTCACACTCAGGCGAAAAAGTGACACTTAGGATTCTTGCATAAAAAATAACTATTTGAATCAAGGAAATTCATTTTCTACAATAAAGACTAATTTTTAAGAAAATACATGAATTTTCCACCAATAGATTTGAATTATTCAAGGAATTTTCAACCTATTAATAATTCGAATTTCTACCAGAGAAATGAATTTGCTTACCACTCGTGACTGCACCGCAGCTTTTTAAAGGAACGCTCCTTTGCCAGACATCTCGTGGTTCCTGGCCATTTTTAGGATACGATCTCTGTCATTTACGACGATGAGAGCAGCATTTAGAACAATCTGCTTATCAAGACACTGTAGGCTCTTAAGTCCGCGATCGCCTTGACGGAGTGATACGCATAATCGCGAAACAGACGAATTAACACGTATTCGTCCATTTAACCACTGTTGACTGATGTTTCGTCCTGAATGTGGCTTTGAGGCACGCCCAGGTATATAAAGGTTTTTTGAGTGTGAAGATGTCTAATAATACTTATATCCGCAAGTTCAGGGCCCTTGGGGACAATAAAAATCTTTCCTTTCTTCAGACCAGTTTTAGCACATTTGTCGTATCCGAAGTCCGCACCAATCTCTTCTGTGTACTTTTTGACGATATTTAAAGCACTCGAAATTTCGCTTTCACCCGAAGCATAGATCTTTATGCTCTTCATATAAAATACACGAGAGTATACAAAACAAAGATGAGATGATGAATCTAATTTTCCAAGCGGGCATCAATCTCTCTACCCGGAGAAAACTGGATGCTCGCGGTTAGTATGTGGATACTAAATCTGAGCATATCTGTGATTTAACTATGGGATCTATGAGATCTAGATACCTGCATTTAATATCTGCAGATATTAAATCTTAAATATCCAAGATACTTATTCTAAATATCTAAATATATAATCTAACATCTAAATATCTAGATACCTGAATTTAATATCTGCAGATATTAAATCTTCAATATCCAAGATACTTATTCTAAATATCTAAACATCTAAATATATATTCTAAATCTAAATATATAATCTAATATATAAATATCTAGATACCTGAATTTAATAGCTGCAGATATTAAATCTTAAATATCTAATATACTTATTCTAAATATCTAGAACATTAAAGGAGGAAGCCAAGAATTTGAAAGTGTTAAGATCTTTGATATTACTGTTAAGTATCCGAGATATTATATTCAATTATTCCAGATATTACAGTAAACTATCTAATATGCTACTGTTTATTATACATGATGTTAAACATTGTAACATTCAGTAAATATTAACAATAATTATTTGGAATAAAAAGATTTATTAGTAAATAAATTAATAATTTGAATTTCAGAACCAAATGTTATGGACGAAAATGAATAAAATTATTTGTTTTGGTCAATATTATATTGATACATCAGGAAAATTGACTGATGCATACCTATAAAGCGTAATAAGCACACCAATATAAATACGAAATATTTAAATTTAAGTTACCATTTTTTAAATTTTATTTTAAACTACAATACAATCTTCTGTTATAATAATAATACAATCTTATTACTTACCAACCTCATAAGCGAGAAATTGTTCATAGAATGATATTGTTTTATACATATCACAGCATAATGTCGCATCGTCAGTTTGATGAGAAATTCAAATTTCGGTGATTTTCGCCAGCATCGGTAGCTCATTGCCAACGTCAATTGCAAACGTGAAATCAGTTTTATATTCTGTATTCAAAACCCTTATACTGTTAGCAACAAAATACTCGCTTAGGTCTATGTTTATGACCGTCGATAAAGCATTGCAAGTTTACACACTCAACTCTTATAAATAACCTGTAGAAAATTCATGAAAATTTATTGGTAGATCAAAGCTTTTTTCTTATTTAAGGGTTAAGTTTCCTTGGCTTGGAATTTTGAAGAAAATGAAATAAGAAAATCCATAACTACTGAAAAACCATTCCAAAGACTCACGCTTCACACACTTTGAACACACCAAAAGTTTCACTTGACAAATCTTATCAGCAATATGATACTTTGTAAAAAAATGACGCGAAAATGCTGTTCTAAATTCTTTCTTCTTTTTATCACTTCGAACATGAAGATGGTATACGTGCAAACCGGCGTCCCAATGTTCGTAAAGTTTTCCTTGCGCTTAGTTTACGACAGTTCGCCTATTGCTCGAACAGAAAAAATAGCTTTAGATGAAAAAAAACGTAGTTATCGAGAATTGAACCCAGGTTTCCAACTCATCAATCAACTTCTCTCTGTAATCTGGTAGTCTGGATGCTAAAGTAACAAGCACTAAACGTCCTTATGGAATCATGCAAGCGAACTTCGTTTCGGTCCTATCCAAACGTTATTAAATGCGAAGCAACCAGGAATGGATAACGAGTGCTGTAAACTCAGTTGAGTTCCCAATGGAAAAATATAAACTATACTTTGATTAAGACTTCGTCCTTTCAACAACTCAGACCAGATATATAGATTTCCATTATTGATGCTAGAAGTTATAGTAATGTATGCTTTGTATTCTTTTTTGAGAAAACTCACTTTTTAGGAGAAACATTAGTTTCTCATTTCTGGAAGGGTTGATGCACTAAAATTGTAGGCGGTAACGTACGAAGATTTTCAGATTATAACGTTGAAAATTAAACTCTTCTAATTAGAACGCCTTTAGTAGTTACAAAAATAAACACCTAATTGAGATTCTTAGAACTATTTTCAATTTTGAAACCATTTCATATAATTAGATTGTAAAATGCTTTTATTAAATCTTAAATCCTATTTAAATATTGCTTCAGTCTGAAAAATTTTTATATTTAATTTGTGAGTAAAGTGTTAAATTTTGTTGTATAAATAACAACTGAACATTTATTAATTTGAACAAACCTAAAATTAATTGAAATATACTAAAAAGGATTAATTTATGGCATATCGCTCAAATTTAAAAATTCTAATTTCAAAAGAAAGAGAAGAAAGTTTAACATTTTCATTGAGTTAAAAGAGAGAAAAATGTGATTTTAAATTGAAAAGGGACACGTTTTTGTTTTTCATATACTATTTATCGAGTTGAAAGTAAGGAAATTTTGCTTCTCAAGTTAAGATAATCTGAAAAAGGCACTTCTTTTATTTTTAAGAATTTTATTAAGTTCAGAAAAAGGGAGAGTTTTTATATTCTATCCGAATCTTCAGACGCCAAGTTTTTATTTTAAACATTATTATTGTGTGTTCAGGAGCAAGTTTATTGTTATATACAGTGTCGCGACCCATACTTAAGGAAAAAATTCCCTACTATGTCCTGGGTTTCCCAATAAAAAATTGACCGTTTGGGTGCAATCACGGATTTCTTGAATTTTTCATAGTAACATGTTTTGTATTTGTTTCTATGAAGTTACACACAAAACAAATGAAAAAAGTTACTTCTAAACACGCAAGAAAAACCTATTTGCGCAAAACCGCTCTATTATATTATTCTTGATTTTTTTAAGCGAGTAAAATAATAATTAAATAATACTAATTGTTTTACTATATACATTTTTCAAGGATTCAATATTTTTGGACTTAAAGGTTAAATAGATTATTTTAATTAATGTAAAAGATATCCATAATATAGATGACTGAGGGGATTGGTAAAATTTAGCACACTTCAAATACACATTGACTTCTAAGAGCGAAGTTTTTCGAAGTTCCAAGGCTAATTCCCGGTTTTTCCCCCCAGCGGTCACTACGATTTCTAACATGATGATGAAAGGGAGAAACTTTCTGTTTTTAATTTTTTACTGAATTCGAGGAGGAAAATGTTTCTTTTAACCTTCATTTAACGTGAGTTCAAAGGAACGAATATTTTTAATTTAGAGCATGCTTAATTTATGAATGTTTAAAGTTTTAAATTTTGCAGGTTATTAGAATTGAATGTGAAGTTTGTCCATTTTCAGTGGCTTAATTTACAGTTTACTTCTAATTAATGCAAATGGAAAAATTTTCAGTTTTAAGAATTTTAACTTTTTTACTTCATTGACAGTGAAAAATGTTTGCAATCCGGGTAATGACCGCAAAGATTTTTCATCGACTGAAACAGTCAACCTACATAAGGAATTTAAAACAACAGTTTTTATGTCTACAACTTAAAAGAATCGGCAACAGTTGATTTTTTTCCTTTGCATAATATTAAACAAAAAAATTAATTTCCAACATTTGTTATGTAAATATCGTTTTGAACGTGTAAGAGGAATTTCAATTTTGATTAATTCCGAATTTAATTTCTTCCTCTACATTTACATGTAGCATTGAAGCTCGATAAATCAAAACTAAAACTTGTCTTGTAAAAAAGTAGAAAGTAAAATGTATTCAACAACAAACGCATTGAGAGATCTTTTCCATAAATTTTACATCGATTCAGCGAGCTTTTAATATCGGGTCTATGAAAAGACAATCCAATTTCTGTTTCAATAGGAAAAAATGTGCACGCTTTAAATTAATAGTTACAATGTCATATTCTCGATATTTTTCAAATTTGTTATCTAAACTGAGAATTTCTTATTTCATTTGAATTTATACCGTGTGAAACTTCACTTTGTTAAAGCAAGTGTAGAGACGACAATATACTCATATTTGCCACACTCTAAATTTGTAAAACTATATTACGAAGTTTTTTTCGGGATTTTAATAAGGCAAGATTTCCTCACAGTACCTCGAATCTAGTATGCATTACATTTTTAGAAATGACCGAATCGCAATAAATATAAAAAACGGCATTATCTTCGCGATAGCAGAAAAATTGAATATCGCTTAACATAACGGTGACAGGAAAAGCCAATACGAGAAAAACAGAGAATAATAGATACCTCTTAACGCCACTGTGAATATGCTACTTTTAATTTTAATTGAAAGTAGATTCAGGAACAAAATTAGTTCTTGTTTTTATGAAATATGATTGGATCTATCCTACTTAATACAACGCACAAAAAAAGAAAATTTTGTGCTTGTAACATTACTAATGAAATGTGTCCTAATGTTTGTAACTCATTGGTAATTGCTTGCCAGAGAACGACACTTAAAACCCTATATAATCTGCAGTTGAATGTTATATATGCTTGTTTGAATCCCTAGAGGCATTTTTGAAACAGATCCTATTGCACTGTAATGTTTAAAGAAGCCGGGTTAAAATTTTAGGATAGTATCCTTACAATTCGCGATATATTCAATTTAATGGGCACTATGGGTGTTCGTGGTGCGACTCTTACAGGGCTCATAAATTTGCGTGCATGAGATTCCTAATGGAGGAAGATGATACGGATCTGAGAATTCACCAGAAACATGTTAGGGACATAAAAGCTATGAGGA
>NC_046657.1:137302003-137305338 GCF_010883055.1 Belonocnema kinseyi | reverse complement strand
ACATGGTTCGCTTCTCGAAGTCAAGAAGAACCATGTCAGGCCTCGAGTGAGCAACAGAAACAATTGTCGAGAATATAAAGTTTCAGTATATGCGGCACTTCCTATTCTCGCTAATTGACTCAATTTCCCTAGGAGCACTTAGAGGAGCAATATTAAGGTTAATGCCGTAGGAGTGACAGAGATGGTAATAAAGCACTCTTAGTGCCGCATTGTGCCTTTGAATGTAGGTCGTTCCCGCGTGAGTTGGACAACTAGATAGTATGTGAGATAAATGCTCGGGGTGTGCATGGCACGCCCTGCAGCTATCATCGGAAATGTCTTGGCTCAAAATGTGGCGACGGTATGTTAAGGTGGAAATGACACCGTCTCGGCGTGCAGAAATGAAACCCTATGTACCAAACTTCAATACGGGCGATTTAAGGAAAGCAAACGTTAGCTCACATGACATTGACTGATCCTTCACATTTCTGTGGAAGATACCGTGCATCCTCTTATCGAGGAGCTGTTCACGAAAGTTTTTCTCTTGCGCTTTCTTAATCCGGGCTTTCAGGAGTGAGCACTCGAGATAGATAAGATTTGATGCATTTTGCTCACCCCTAATACAGAAGTCAAGTCCGAGTGCTTCAGCAGCCTCCTCCGTTGCTTTGTACAGAAACGCTCCTTTGCCCACTTCTTCGTGATTCCTGACCATTTTAAGAAGAGGGTCGCTTCCATTTGCAACTCTATGTGCTGTACCCAGAATAATCCTGTTGTGAAGACATTCAAGACTCAATATTCCGCGACCCCTTTGATGGCGTGAGATGTACATTCGCGGAACGGAAGACTTAAGATGCATGCTTTTGTTCATGTGCATAACCATTCTTGTCCCGATATCAAGAGATCTGAGCTCGTTCTTCGTCCATGGAACTACTTCTAATGAATACAGTAGTACCGGGACGGCAAGCATGTTCGTTGCAGACACTTTGTTCCTCGCCGACAGTTCGGAAGACCAAATCTGTCGGATGAAACGTTTCTATCTGCTTCGGAGAGTATCCTTTATAGATGTCACATCCAGAATGTGGCTCTGAGGCACGCTCAGGTATGCATAAGTCCCTCCAGCGCAAAGGTGCCGTATGGCGCTTCAATCAACGAGCTCAGGATCGTCAGGAATTCCATTAAGTTTTCCCCGCTTGAAATAAACCTTGGCGCATTTGTCTAACCCAAATTCCATTCCAGTTTCCTTAGTATATCGTTCGACAATGCCCAGAGCTAGATGCAGTTGCTCTCTGTTTTTAGCTTAGATCTTAAGATCGTCCATGTAAAATACATGAGTGACCTTGCACTTTCGATCTGCAGGTTTGCCGCACAAGTACCCGTCGGCATGGCGAAGTGCTAGAGATACTGGCAATAATGTAAGGCAAAAGAGGAGTGGGCTCATGGTGTCGCCCTGAAACACACCTCTCTGAAAGGTGACCTTGTTAGTTGTCACATGATTTTTTCCAGATGAGATAGTAAATCTGGTTTTCCGAAGCGTCATAAATCTCTCTATGCACCCAACTATTTGGGGATGAACATTTATGATTTCCAAAAGACAGATGATAAGTCTATGGGATATGGAATCCAAAGCTTTCCGATAATCAATCCAGGTCATCGATAGGTCACGCTGGTAGAATGCTGCATCTTTGCAGACACATCTATCGATGAGCAGGTTCTCCCGACATCCGGCTACGCCTTTCTTTGAGCCTCGTTGTTCATACATTTCTTGCCACACAGGTTCAATTGCCCGAACAATCCTATCATTTAGGATAGCTGTGAATATCTTATAAAGCGTGTTCAGACAAGTTATTGGCCTGTAATTCTTCGGGTCAGCTAAGCTGCCTATTTTCGGCAGAAGTATTGTACGCCCTTCCACCGACCACTCTGGAATCGGCTCTTCCGACTTTAAATATGAGGTGAAAATGCGGGCCAAATGCAGTCCAGTCTATGATGAACTTCGTAGACTTCTTTCCAAAATACTTCGACCTCCTCTGGTTTGGGTGGGTGTTCGACAGTAACTGGAGGGTCTTGGAAGAGTCGAGATGAGTCAGAGAGAATCTGTTGATTTTCTCGGACCCAACTCACCCTTCGCTCTAGACTTCTCTTAGCGTCAGATGGTATCCGTATTCTCTCAAAAATATGCTGTCTGATGGTCAGCAGCTTTGACTTGTTAAGTGTGTGATAACGGGTCCGGAATTCGCGCGCCATCTTTCGAACCTTGGCGGCAAAATTCCTGCCAGATGTGATGTAGTCAATCACACACTGAATGCGGGACGCGTACTGTCTTGCCCAGCCTATCTTTATGGCAAGTTGATGCATTCGTCTTTTGGTCTTGTGATCAGCCGTTGGTTTTGCTTTACGGTACGCATCGGCCAAAGCTTTCGCTGCATTATACACACAATAATTGATAGCCCAGAGGTCGTATTCTCCGGATAAATGTACAGGAAGCTCGTCATCTATTTCAGCCAGATCTTTGGGCTTGAGAGAAACCTTCGTGTTGATGTTTCTCCAGGTCGTAAAGCATCGCTCTTCATCTATTGGATGCATGCCTGCGGTTGGTCTTAGTGTCGCCTCTTTCCTCTGTTCCCGGCTTGTTCTAGCTGTGGTAGAGTAGGCGTTCCACTTACATAGCCCCTTTTACGGAGTAGTTCAGCATGGTTTCGCAGACGTTTCTGCGAAAAGTGCGATAGCTCCGGGTGTTTCTCTCACCACAGAGCATGCAGCCGTGCCATGTAACCCCGTTCAGGGGCCACACTCGCATCGTAGCACTATAGCAAGTCGTGATTTAGTCGCTCCGCCTACCCAAAAGTTGCGAGATCCCGCCGATCCATCGCATTGAATCCATTTTCATTGGCTCCCCCAGCTCTAGATTGTTTGCATTGTTGGCCAACCTATTGTCGGGAGCCCTGCGCGTTCTGTTGTTTTAAACCGCACTTACTACAACTATGTTTGGTGTTGTCATTGTTGTTTCCACGAGAAGCTAGGGAAAGGGGTTCGTCCATCCTTGTAGAGCCCCGCATGCAAGGATCAGACTGCATACTCTGAGAGGTCGCCCAGTATCCCAGAGTTACAGTTCTAGACACCTCACCCAGGTGCCATTCAGCTTTCGGCACGGTTTTCACACCTCCGCTTGGGGGTTAATTCCTTCGGGACCACCCCTGGACAATTGTCCGCGACTGCCTATTTATTTTTTGGAACCACATTCATCAGAAACCCTTGGTAAAGGGACCCTCTATCCGCAACCCGAGGAGGCGTTCGGTGGCATTGTCATAGGCCCTTCGGTTTGATTCTAGAGGAATCAAAACCGAACCAAATATTTA
>NC_046657.1:137297573-137301903 GCF_010883055.1 Belonocnema kinseyi | reverse complement strand
ATATATATATATATATACGGTAACTCTGGGATACCGGGCGAACTCTCAGAGTACGCAGTCTTATCCTTGCATGCGGCGCTCTACAAGGATGGACGAACCCCTTTCCCTAGCTTCTCGCCGGAACAACAATGACAACACCAAACATAGTTGTAGTAAGTGCGGTTCGAAACAACAGAACGCGCAAGGCTCCCGACAATAGCTCAGCCAACAATGCAGAACAATCTAAAGCTGGGGGAGCCAATGAAAATTGATTCAATGCGATGGATCGGCGGGATCTCGCAAACTTTGGGTGGACGGAGCGACTGAATTACGACTTGATAGAGTGCTACGATGCGAGTGTGGCCCCTGAACGGGGTTACATGGCACGGCTGCATGCTGTGTGGTGCGAGAAACACCCGGAGCTATCGCACTTTTCGCAGAAACGTCTGCGAAACCATGCTGAACTACTCCGTAAAAGGAGCTATGTAAGCGGAACGCCTACTGTACCACAGCTAGAACAAGCCGGCAACCGAGAAAGAGAGGCGACACTATGACCAACCGCAGGCAGGCATCCAATAGATGAAGAGCGATGCTTTACGACCCGGAGAAACATCAACAACAAAGTTTCTCTCAAGCCCGAAGATCTGGATGAAATGGATGACGAGCTTCGTGGACATTTTTCCGGGGAATCCGACCTCTGGGCTATCAATTATTGTGTGTATAATGCAGCGAGAGCTTTGGCCGATGCGAACCGTAAAACAAAACCAACGTCTGATCATAAGACCAAAAGACGAATGCATCAACTTGCCATAAAGATAGGCTAGGCAAGACAGTACGCCTCCCGCATTCAGTGTGTGATTGACTACATCACATCTGGCAGGAATTTTACCGCCAAGGTTCGAAAGTTCGCGCGCGAACTCCGGACCCGTTATCACAGACTTAACAATTCAAAGCTGATGACCGTCAGACAGCATATTGTTGAGAGAATACGGATACCATCTGACGCTAAGAGAAGTCTAGAGCGAAGGGAGAGTTGGGTCAGAGAAAATCAACAGATTCTCTCTGACTCATCTCGACTCTTCCAAGACCCTCCAGTTACTGTCGAACACCCACCCAAACCAGAGGAGGTCGAAGTATTTTGGAGAGAAGTCTACGAAGTTCAGCATAGACTGGACGAAGACTCAGAAAATATAAATAGCTTCAAGGAATTATGTGTTGCCCTCATAACACCTGATAAAGAATGCCCACCCATCACTACCGAGGAGGTGAAAAAGGTATTAAGAGGGATGAAGAACTATTCCACCATGAGCCCACTCCTCTTTTGCCTTACATTATTGACCCTATCTCTAGCACTTCGCCATTCCGACGGGTACTTGTGCGGCAAACCTGCAGATCGAAAGTACAAGATCACTCATATATTTTACATGGACGATCTTAAGATCTATGCTAAAAACAGAGAGCAACTGCACCTAGCTACAGGGATTGTCGAACGATATACTAAGGAAATTGGAATGTAATTTGGGTTAGACAAATGCGCCAAGGTTAATTTGAAGGGAGGAAAACTTAATGGCATCCCTGAAGATCCTGAGCTCGTTGATAGAAGCGCCATTCGACACCTTCGCGCTGGAGAGACTTATACATACCTGGGCGTGCCACAGAGCCGCATTCAGGATATGACTTCTATAAAGGATACTCTCCAAAGAAGATAAAAACGTCTCATCCGATGGATTTGGTCTTCCGAACTGTCGGCGAGGAACAAAGTATCTGCAACGAACATGCTTGCCGTCCCGGTACTACTCCATTCATTTGGAGTAGTTCCATGGATTAAGAACGAGCTCAGATCTCTTGATAGCGGGACAAGAAATGTTATGCACATGAAAAAAGGCATGCATCTTAAGTCTTCCGTTCCGTGACTGTACACCTCACGCCGTCAAGGGGGTCGTGGAATATTGAGTCTTGAATGTCTTCACAACAGGATTATACTGGGTACAGCACATAGAGTTGCAAATGGGGAGACCCTCTTCCTAAAATGGCCAGGAATCACGAAGAAGTGGGCAAAGAATCCTTTCTGTACAAAGCAGCGGAGGAGGCTGCTGAAGCACTCGGACTTGACTTCAGTATTAGGGGTGAGCAAAATGCATCAAATCTTATCTATCTCGAGTATTCACTCCTGAAAGCCCGGATTAAGAAAGCACAAGAGAAAAACTTTCGTGAACAGCTCCTCGATAAGAGGATGCACGGTATCTTCCACAGAAATGTGAAGGATAAGTCTAATGTCTTCTGAGCTAACGTTTGCTTTCCTTAAATCGCCCGGATTGATGTCTGGTACATAGGGTTTCATTTTTGCATGCCAAGACGGTGTCATTTCCACCTTAACATATCGTTGCCACATTTTGAGTCAAGACATTCCCGATGATAGCTGCAGGGCGTGCCATGCAAACCCCGAGCATTTAGCTCACATACTATCTAGTTGTCTAACTCGCGCGGACACAACCTACATTCTAAGGCACAATGCGGCACTAAGAGTGCTTTATTACCATTTCTGTCACTCCTACGGCATTAACCTTAATATCGCTCCTCTAAATGCTCCTAGGGAAATTGAGTCAATTGTCGAGAATGGGAAGTGCCGCATATACTGGAAGTTTATATTCTCGACAATTGTTTCTGTTGCTCACTCGATGCCTGACATGTTTCTTTTTGACTTCGAGAAGCGAACCATGTTCGTTATGGAATTTTCGGCACCAGCTGACAAAAACATCATAGCCAAAGAGAATGGAAAGAAAGAGAGTTATAGAGACGTTATAAGGGAGCTGCATTGATTGTACCCGGAATATTCTGTTAAACTAATCGTTCTTATCATCAGCGCTCTTGGAGGTGCCAAGCTTTTACTCGCTAATGGCCTAAAAGCATCCCTGCATCTCAGCAATATGCTAAAACACTTGCGGGAAAACTGCAGAAGGCAGTAGCCCTTGGGTCGCTCCGTGTTCTTAGGGTACACGAGACTTTCGCTGGATCGTCGTATTGATTTCGTTACAGACTGTAACCACCTATCTTGCGGTCGTGAGACGTGGTTGTGGCTGAAATTTTACCGCGATTTTGCTGGAAGCGGGTGCAACTTTCCAGATTCGCACCCGCTCCCGGCGAAATCCTCCGTTTGTCCTTACGACAAATTTTTAATTATATATATATATCTTGTAACTAAGTTTCCCAAATTTTGTGTGCCTACCGCTCAATACGACCTGGTCAGGGGTGGCCTAGGTGATAAACCTAGCCACAAGACGGCTGCCACTTACCTGCCTGTCACGCCTAAATGAACCGAGTTCGTGGGTCACACACTTCTGACCCACGAACAACCCTCAAAGGTTCTTTTCATTTTTATTCTGCTTCAGATATGGTCCTTCCTATCGGAACTTTTACTTTTACCCTAGCCGAATCCTATCGCTTGAGACAAGCAAAATCCATTTTTACCGAGCCTAATAAGAAACCTATTTGAACGCGGAGAGACGCGGAGAGAGGACCGATTCGGAGAACCCGCGCACTGTGTGAGAAACTCACTGTTTCGACTTAGCTTGTCACTGTTGGCCCTTGAACCCGAAGTCTCTGAAAATTATGAGCCACGCTGGGGTCTCCGCTTGTTCCACACTATTTCGGCGATGCACTCGCGACAGTTATTCTGTTTAACGCAGACCGAAGTCGAGGCGGGAACGGCACTTAAAACTGGCAAAGAAACATCCACTTACTTTGAAGCCACCTGGCTGCTGCCGACAAGTCTTTTGCGTCCATAACCTCGTTTCCTTGTATTTTCCTGGCCAAAATATCTTAGGTCTAACCGTCGTTCCCGGTTCTCAAGCCGACTCTAGAGTCCGCTGCTCGTTTTCGTCATCTTGATGCTGTTTTCCGTCAGATCTTGCCAACTTCCTACGAGGCCTCCGTTGATTGGTTGTTGTCGATGGACGAGCTCCAATAGAGTTTTCCGCCAATGCGAGCCTTCCGCGGTAGAATGCGTCCAGCCGATTGGTTCTGCCCTAAGGACCGCTGGGATTGCTATTGGCTATGCGTACGCCAGTTTTAATATGGCTACCGATCTGCCCTCTCGTGCCAGCGCGTGATCGCTCGTTCACGTGATGTTGCAGAGATGGTTGTCTCTGCTACGGTGGTGCATCCGGTGCTGCCATTCGCCGGCGGTCGCCGAACTAACGCACAGTGGAAGGAAATGCACTTTTTTCGTTCAAAAATGTTCAGAGTATGGAAAAATGAAATTTTTTACATAACAATTTTTTACACTTTAATAACTGATTAGGTAAACTTTATATTGTCTTAAATATTGGTATATATATATTGGTATATATAT
>NC_046657.1:137295782-137297473 GCF_010883055.1 Belonocnema kinseyi | reverse complement strand
TAAACTTATTTACGGATTGTTATTTAATTTATATTTGTTTGACTACGATATCGAAAATTTTGTTTGTTTTTACGTATTTCTAACAGCTTAGGAGATCCTTCTAGAAAGTTACAATTTTTATTTTTTTGAAGAAAATTTTTAAAGGTTATGCACGTTCAGACCCACCGATTATGAATTTTTAAATTAAAAATAACTAATTTAATAATTACAAGTTTTTCATTCATCAATTTTAATTTTATTTATGAGCCAAAAAAGGTTCGATAATCTCAGCCAAGACAAGGCTCGTCTTAAGTCAAGTAAACGTCGTCTTAGCCAAGACAAGGCTTTACTTAAGACAAGTAAACGCCGTTTTACCTGTCGTGGCCATAAAAGTAAGACGAAGGCCTATGTCTCGACTCGGTTTTGAGACGCAGCTAGGTATCGATGTCTTGGAGACGAACTCAAGAGATAACCAAGTCCAACTTAAGTCGAAGCATTTTTACTCCCCAACCGGGGACCAGCTAAAGTGTGATCACATGCTGGGACGCCAAGGGTGGCTTACCGAAACCAGAGTCCAGGTACGAAATAGCACGAGGCGTTACACAATGGGAGGGAATGCTATTTTTCCGTTCAGAAATGTCTTGAGCCTTCAATTTTGGTCCGATTTTTGATTTTTTTAAAAATAATTTTCAATAAATTCTGAAAAGCTTGTCGCTCTGAACTTTTGTCTTTTCTACTTGTTTATTAATAATTTTTTCACTTAAAGTATGGAAAAACTGAAATTTTGTACATAACAATTTTTTAAGCTTTAATAACTGATTAGGTAAACTTTATATTGTCTTAAATGAATGTTGGGGTACTCAAAGAATATAAATGAATTGCTCATTAGTCCATTTATTTGTTATAAACAAATTTGATGAACAAATTAGAAAAGAGTCTTATTATCGGTAAAAAAAATGTTCTGTTCACTAAGTGCTTCATATTAATGTAGGAATGAGATATAATTACAAGAATAATTTAAAAGTTTATAATAAACATTGTTTTGTAGGTTATTGTCAAAAGATTTTATATTGATTGAATCTTAGCATGTAGTGATATGATTCATTCTCAATCTATTCCGATTGAAACCCCGGCTTTTTTAAAGTGAAACTGCCGAAATTTGGAAGTTGTTTATCTAAATTGCTTAAAAAGATTCAAGTTGTTATATTTGACTGAATATTATAAAAGATACATTGTTCAGGAATATCAGTTGCCATTCTAGCGATTAAAGAAGATTAAAATATGATAAAACCTCAAATTTGAATATTTTATCTCGAGAATTGTTTATAACAATTGTTATTGTTAACTTTTCTGATATTTTAGTGACTAGCAGTCATTCATCCAAAGCTTAAAACATTTCCAGTGCAAAAACAAAAAAAAATCTATGCGAAAGGACCAAAACTTTCAATTTTTTTATCTAATTTGTTTATTAAAATTTAAATTTTTATATTTGATCGAATATTATTAAATATTTATTATTTTAAGGAATGCTCGAAGTGGTTCTGGTGATTGAAGGAAATTATAATTTGAAAAACTCTGAAATTTTAATATTTTGCCAAAAGAATTGTTTATAACAATGGTTATTATAAAATTTTAAATTATTCTTGTAATTATATATCATTCCTACATTAATATTAAGCACTTTTAGTAAACAAAAAATTTTTTACCAATAA
>NC_046657.1:137290745-137295682 GCF_010883055.1 Belonocnema kinseyi | reverse complement strand
TACAAGATTGTTTAAGCATTAACAAATATTAGCTTTTATGACTGTTAGAAATAACCTTTTTGTCATGGCAGGTATACGCTCGAAGTTATAAACCGCACGTGTTGGAGTCATAAAAATACGACTCCAGAGATAAATTTATGTCTTCAAGACATAAACACTTGTCTTCAAGACATAAATTGAAGTCTGGCTCCGTCTCAAAACTGAGATATGCTCAAGTCGACCATTTCGACTTCAGCATGTCTTGATTGGGGGCAACTCAGGTTGAACTCATCGAGCCAACAGTTTGAACGTGATAACAGTTTCTACGATTAAAATAAAATATTCTTTGTAAGTTTTATAATTTATGAAGAAAGGTTTTGATTTTTTTGTAGAGGATACCAGTATTAATTAATTAATTAATTAATACCAGTATTAAATGCCTTGAGAAAGGCGAAATATTTTGTGTTCAACATTTTTCTGTACAATTAAAAGTTTCTCAACGAATTTAACTTTTATTTAATAGAACTTTTTACTTTTTTGTATTTCTTTGTTAACAATGTTTAGAAAAAGATTCCGGGTAATGATAAATGAAAATTTTTTATTTAACCCTTATCTATAAAATGCGTATGTGTGGCTAAACTTCATTTTTAAGCTAAAAAATTGATATCTCGTTAACATAATAGTGAAGTCCAAACGTTATTAATTCATTAATTACTAGCGAAAAATTGTCTGTATTTTTTGAAAGTAAAATCTATTCACACCTATATACAAAATTAATTAATATATTGAATATAAAATCAATTATATATACTTAATTCAAGGAAAAACTGAAGTTATCAATACTTTTTTCCGAATAGGAATATTGACAGACACAACTATTTTTCTTAAAAAAGGGACGATGTGGACATCTGTTTTTGAAATTTCTCTATCATAATGATTAAAATTGTCAAACACAAGCATTTGGTCAATAACTATTAGTTTTGATAAATTTTGGTTTTCGTTTATACAAAATGTTTATAAAAATTCCATAAATTATTTTTTTATTAATTTATTTAATGAATCATCGCAAGAAAAGCAATTACAATAATATTTTAAGGGGAAAACAAATTTTCTGCGAGGAAACGAATGGTTGGGACATTTGCTGCTTGTAATTGTTATTAACGATCTATATTATTAACATTTAATTAATTTGAAAGTATATAAATACCTTTTAAGTCAACTGTTAATCACTTTCAGTCAAAAAAATTAATATGGCTACTAGAAAAACGCATTTCTTGAGAATTTGTTTATGAAACTTGCTCCAAAAATATGTATTGATAACATATGCCAATTTTCCGTTGCAAATCGTCACGCTTCTGAAAAATCTCAGCAACTGCCTTGAAGCAAACAATTCTTCATATGAGAAAAACATACTGGGAATTATTCATTTATAAACATTTTTTATAATAATTAAGTTAGAATTTTTTAGAAGTACTTCTGTCCTTTGAGTGAAGAAGCAATAATTTCAGCTAACAGAGAGTTTCTTTCTATATTTCTCCTTGTCTATTTGTTTGATATACTATGGCTCTAAAAAATAACAAATAGCAACCCCTCAGTTCTCTAAAACATGTAATGTTCAGCATGAAAAAAAGTATAACTTGAAATGCGTTCCAAACTGCGTGGCGTTCGACATATGCAACGGGGTCAAGAAGGAATAATAAGGAGACCCAACTGCCCGTGGGAAGCCTTTCGAAACTGGCAATAGAAACATTACCGTAAGTGATAAGCACATTACAGGAAGATCTTAAATTTTCGTGCGCAGGTGCGCAGTGGTGCTCTTCCTATACATGGAAAAGTGTGTGAGGGAGAAAGTTGGTCAAATTGACGCGATCTTAGTCAACTAGTTCGATTATATTTTTAATTCTACAGGCTTTTTACGATAAAAATGTTCAGAAGTGTTAAAAAGCAGTATTCTTCATTCCAACCTACGATTTCAAAAATCCTAATGTACTATAATTTTAAGATATCATGATCAAACTATTTCGTTATAGTCTATATACTTACCACTTTTATAATGCACTCTTTTAACTTTACAAGTCTTAACGCTGAAGTTCTTCACTTACCAGATCAACAGACTCTTTAATAACTTAAATAATTATAACTTGCAAGTGAAAAAATGTTGCCATCTGCATCAAAACAAACGAGCATAACCTCTCTAACTTACGTCATTCTGAAAAACTTTCTCACTCGCACACTTTTCCATGTATAGGGAAAGGACAACTGCGCACCTGCGCACATAAATTTAAGATCTTCCCGTAATTTCCCTACCACTTAGGGTAATGTTTCTATTGCCAAATGGCGAAACGGGGTTAGATCTGCTTATTATTCCTTCGTGGTCGAGGTGAGCGTTGGCAACCAAGCGTGTGCCGGCCTTTAAGAAGTAACTTTTCAATCCCTACCGGGGCACCACATTCGCCCTAACACAGGGAAAAGCCGCGTTAGTGATGATCGTTATATGTATAGTTATGTCTGCCATTGGATGTCATTTCTGGATGCATATTTAAATTAAGATCATATTTCGATCGGCTTGCGGCGGATCGATGCGCCAACGTAATCTTAGGTATATTTACATAGGAACGGATCTCTTCCCGCAAGGTGATCCGGTTGCTTTTGATTGGTTGCTGAAATTCCGGCGGCCAATTACGAATTAAAGTAAACGGATTTAAATAAATGTCCGTTGATGGAAATTGATCTTCCGATCCTACATATTTTTATATTTTCTAAGTGTTATGTCGACAAAAATAATACACTTGCGCGTCACGCTTCCCCGCCGCTATCGAGGAGCAAAGAAAGCGGCGCCCATGCGTGGCGCCGATCAAAATTGCTCAAAACCTAATATCACAAATAAGAGGGGTTCGCAAAAGTTTTGTAACACTTGAGGCTTCGTTGATAAAAAAATAAAATTTAAATCCGTTAATGAAAAACATTGAAAACCAATATCATTAGAAAAAACAGTGTGTATTATAAAATACAGCAGTATAATTGAAGTGTTAAGTTAATGTGTCATATATGTTAATCTTTAAATTATAATAATGTTCTGAAATTTAAAAAATGTCGATTATATAAATTTTTTCAGATTTTGTATTTAAAGGTAAAGGCGATGGGGTCAGCTTAAATATCACATAACACTTTGCGACGGCCAACCGTATGAGATAATTTCCGCTTGTCACATGATCCTGGCACAGGAAAGCACCAAAGTTATTAATTCCTTAATTCCTAGCGAGAGACTGTGGGGAAAATCGATCTCATTCTTTGAACATTCAAATCATTAACACATACACATTACATCGATTTAGATAAAACAAAAAATTCTTACTTATGATTGTCTTGAATTTTTTTAAAAATTCTTTTCGAAAAATAACAACTAAAAACCGAAAGTCAACAATTTTATATAATCAAAATTGATTTTTTTCGAAAACTGTTGATTGTAGAGTGAAATATTAAACACAAAATCTACAAGTAAATTTTTTTTTTCATCGTGAAAAAGATTGTTAATTTAAGGCAAATATGTTTTTGTACAGTCAGCAATATCAATTTATACATTTTTAAAGAGTTTAAGTTACATCTTTTCAATAAGACATATGAAAGTTCTTATATTACCAATGGAAATAATACATGTGTACTAATTAACTTGTTTACATCTTCTACAAAGACCAGAAGAGAAAATTAACTGCGACAAGATGATTTTCTGTTCCCGATCTTGATTCTGTCGGACTACCATGCGTGCCTTGAAATCTCTAAATTGAACATCAGTAATGTGAAGCTCCTTTTCCGTGTGTACGCGAATCCCGTGATAAGTGGCATACTACTTTGGGCCCTAAGGTAGGTAAATCTCGTACGAAACGGAACTCGCTTCACAACAGATATATAGTACAAGGTGCCTACTTCTGCTAGAAATCGCGGAGTTCGAGTTAAATGGTTTATGCAAGACCAAACGAAGCGGCAATGAAGTTCTCCCGCCAGCGTGTACGGGATAATCTACTGCTCCTCGATTTATGGTTTCCTTAATACGGCTACGTCGGGTATGTGAAGACCAACTGAAAGTCAACGTTACGCCCACTGATTCTCTACCTTCATTTTCGCAGAACTTGATGGTACTCACGAAGAAATCTGAAAGTTTGGAAAATAGTCCATAAAAATAATAATAAAATAGTATGAAATCTCATAATAATTGTCTCTTCTAATGCAATTAGGGCATATATGCCCTAGTAGAATCCTGCGCCTAAGAATAAGGAGTACCCTGACTGAATGTACTAAATTCTTTAAGATCGGAATCCCGTATAACAAATTTAAATACCAGTACACTGAGCAGATCCAGAAATATACGGAGCTAAGGAAGGAGATCCTGAACGAGCCGATGCTGAATAAAGTCACAGTCCGCCCGGAAGAACTGGAAGCTCAGGATTTCATATGTATATATGATACACCAAGCGGTATTGCTGAACACCTAAAGCAAAATTTGTAGTATCCTGTGCGTTAACAATGATCGCGACTATTTTCCTTCTGTAAATAAAGCCATCCCGCATACACGGAAAATGATGATTGAGCCATATTATCTTTCTATGGATAAAGCTGCAAATAGGTGAATTCTAAGATTTCATTGAGGCCTGTACATCCGAATAAAAAAGCTTCGACTTGAGTTTAACTTGAAATGCCCCCAATCAAGACATGCTGAAGTCAAAAAGTTCGATTTGAGCTTCTCTCAGTTTTGAGACGGAGCCAGATTTCAATTTATTTCTTGGAGACAAGTTTTTAAGTCTTGAAGACATAAATTTATCTCTTGAGTCATATTTTTATGACTTTAACACGTGCGGTTTATAACTTGAAGCGTATACTTGCCCTAATAAAAAGGTTATTTCTGACAGTCATAAAAGCTAATCTTTGTTAATGGTTAAACAATCTTGTATATTTTTTCATAC
>NC_046657.1:137277912-137290645 GCF_010883055.1 Belonocnema kinseyi | reverse complement strand
TATATATATATATCAAATCAACTAATTTACGGATTGTTATTTGCATTATACTTGTTTGACGATGATACTGAATATTTTGTTTGTGTTTACGTATTTCCAACGGCTTAGGAGATCCTTCTTTTTAAATTAAAAATAACTAATTTAATAATAAAAAATATTTATCCATCAATTTTTATCTCATTTATGAGCCAAAAAAGGTTCAATAATCTTAGCCAATACAAGGTTCGTCTTGAGTCAAGTAAACGTTATCTCAGCAAAGGCAAGGCTCGACTTAAGGCAAGTAAACTCCGTTTTACCTGTCGTGGCCATAAAAGTAAGACGAAGGCCTATGCCTCGACTCAGTTTTGAGACGCAGACAGACATCGATGTCTTGGAGACGAACTCAAGACATAACCAAGTCGAACTCAAGTTGAAGCATTTCTACTCGGGCACTTTCGGTTGTCCGTATGCCAGCGTAGCGGAGTTTTGTGGTTGCGGCTGGATAGAAACCATAGGTTCTGATCTGTTAATAAATCTCTGAAATAAAGTAATTGTTATTCAAACCTAATCAAGACAAGCTTTGAAATTACAAATATAGTATTACAATTCTGTTTAGTTATAAAACTTTACCTAAACAAATTTTATTGTTTATCACTTTGCTTTAGAAAAATAATTTTGCTTTGTCGCAAACTCGAGCTATTCGACAATATTTATTTCTAAAATTTTTTTCGAAAACCTGATATTTGCGACACTGCGTGAATATAACTTTAAGCGACTGTTTTTACGGTTTTTATCAATTAATAAAAATTAATTAATTTTCTGCACTGTCAATTTCTTATATCGAAATTTCCCAATTAATAATTTTACTTTATCATAAAATTTATTTCTAAATATTTCTAAACATTATTGATAGGGAGAGAACATTTGAATTGTAAATGATTGTTTAATATTGGGATATAATTCTTTTCTTCACATTTCTTAACATTCTGTTGTACCACACTATACTTTCACACACTAGAATTTCTAAACTTTGTTACATTTTCAAAGAGATGGGAAAAATAAAATTATAGGAAAAACTTATTTTAAAGAATTCGAAAAAACATTTAGAAGTTTTTAAGGTATAATCTCGGTGTGATGCCCAAAATTGCGACGTTTTTTCATGCATTTTTTTATGCATGAAAATAAAATGCGATTGTTTTGATTTTGGATATGTTTTTATTACTGTCTTAAGGGTACAGAACAATTTTTTGACTTTATTCTACATAAATTTGTTTATGATTTTCTAAGTCAAATTGGAGTCCTCGAAAAAAGTAGGTTGTCTCGAGGAAGCACACAACCTTCTGTAGTTATTTGATACAACAAATTCAAACGGATCATTATTCTGTAGACCGGGTGCATAGAGTAGTCCTTCGGATTCCTCGTAGTCATCATTTTTAGCACCTTCGAGAGCCCTACGTAATGTTCTAGCATCTTTTGAGTTGGGTTACGCAATTTTCTCCGCTGGCGCGTTTACCTGAAATTTTTGGAGCATATTTTGAAGATGTTTTAACTCTAAAAAAATGTAACTATCAAAACTCAGATTTTTTGACCCCACACACTGGACTTATACCTTAAATAATGTTGAAAGATTTTAACATACATTTTTTAAAAGATTTCTTGGAAAATTTGCAATTGTTTAGTTTTGATTTCCAAAGAATAATTAAAAGTTTTGAAAATTTTAATATGTGTGGAAAAAAGATATGAAAGACTTAAGATAATAATTTTAAAAGTTCATGATTGCAAACATTTATAATAATTAAGTTAAATACTATCAAAATTATTTCTATCCTTTAAGTGCAGATGCAATAATTTTAGCTATATAACAAAATAAAAAGTCGCAAACTACAGTTCGCTGAAAAATTGAATTTTAATTTATTGTAACTAAATTAAATAGTGAGTTTCTTTCTATATTTTTCCTTGTCTATTCGTTGTATATATTGAGAATAGTGTCCTTGCGATCCCTGTGAGACGCTGGACAGATGTATTGATTTGACCAATATTATTTCAGCTAAAAGTCACAGGGGTGCCTTACCGTCACCACGCAGCGTTCGGAAAGGGTACATATTTGACCAACATTAAATCGGTGATTTTCGCTTCCCTCTTTACAAGTTTTGTGCTTTCTTTTCAATTTCGTTTTTAATTTTTTACATTCCCTATCCCACCACAGCCTTACCATTTCTGTCTTTTCTTCCTGAAGAGTTTTATTGCACACACCCTTTCACTTTTTCTTTCAAATCCTCCCATATCTCTTTCACTGACTTCTCTTGAAGCGTACCTTCCCTAACTACTCCTGATACTTTTCTATCGCCTCACTCATCCAGCTCACCCGCTGTCTCCCCTTATTCATAACCCTGATGACTAAAGATCTGATTCTGCCAGCCCTTCCACTGCAAATCTCTCCGTCTCTTCCCATCCTTGCATGTTCATGGCTAAATACTCTATCACTAAAACCCCTTACCTTACTCATATAAGTATATTATCCCTCAGCGTTCGGAAAGGGTACATATTTGACCAACATTAAATCGGTGATCTTTCACAAGGATTTCCGTCCCCTGTAAAAAGTTAAAGAGGGGTAAATATTTGACCACAATAACGCTATGACGATTTAGAGTTGATAGCCCCCCCCCCCCCTATTATACGTTGAAAAGGGGTATGTGTTTAACCAGCATCATATCTGTACTTATTTAAAGGATAGCCTCCCACCATGAAAACTTGAAAAGGGGTATTGGTTTGAACAATATTATGCCTGAGGTTGGTCACAGGGGGCTGCTTTATACGACTTGGGTAAACGGGATGGTTTTCAGCACCATTGTTTCTGTCACATGACACAGGGTTGCGTTTCTGCCCCCTCGAAACGTTGAAAAGGGGTAAGTGTTTCATTAATTTTGAACCTGTGATCGTTCTCAGGGGTGTATTCCCGCACGTAATGAGACGTTGAGAAAGAGTGGGGGTTCGAACAAAATTATTTCTTTGAGATCTTACAAGGGTGGCTTCCCACTAATACGAAACGTTCCAGAAAACGTTGTAAAGGTGCACAAGTTTAGCCAAAATGACGTCTCTTATCATTCAGAATGTGACTTTACCCTGTATATTCTTACCTAAGATTTTGTTTGTTGTTAAATCCAATATTCTTAGAATAAGAATTTATAGATAAACATTTATTTTTCAGCCTGCTGGCCTCAACCAATTCACCCATGCTGATGCCCTTTTTCCACGTTTACAAAAAAATACCTTCATACTTATTCAATTCCTTTCCACCTCTTCACCCTCCCCCCAATCAGTGTTTCACTATTGCATTCGCCTTCTTGCACAATTCGCACATCCTCCTCTCTCTATAAAGCCAGCACTTATTAATATCCTTCATGCATCCCAACCTCATTCTCGCTATAAGCTTCTGATTTCCTTTGTGTCCTTTCTCACACAAAATCTGCGCTCGCTTCCGCGGGAAAACTCACACACATTTCCTATTAAACTTTGACTCCCTTATTCTCTCATCCTTTTTTGTCTTCTCTATTTTCATGCCTTTCATTTTAACCATTTAATATATCTTCTCACTTCACCCATCTGCAATCCATTCGTTCTAAAATACCTTTTCCTTTGAACCCCTATCTTCCCAACCCCCATTCTGTTGTCTTTCTCCCACCAATACTCCATAGTTAGCTTACTTCCCCCCCCCCCTTCCAAAAAATATTCCTCCTATATACACGCTTGATTTCCCGTTAGTAATCCTAACCTTGTTCTGCTTTTCTCCCGCCTGACAATGTAATTAGGATAATCCCTAACTAACGCCAAAGTCTACTTTACATGCCGCTCTTGTATCCTGTTTACCTCCAATCTTTCATTCCACCTTCACACTTTCTCTGAAAGAGGAAGCCTAGGTACAAAAATTCATTCACCTCCTGCACCATTTTTGCCTTCCACTTCCACGCACCTCCCTTATCCCTCCCAGTATCGTTCCTGAACATCATAAACTTAGACTTTTTCGCATTTATCTCTAGCCGATTCTTTTCCACGTACCTTCTCAACCTCTTCATCATATGATTTAAGGCCTATTTACTCTATGCTAACAGCACTATGTCATCTGCATATGCAGGTCCATCTAAAAACCCGCCAAAATTCTCCGCCCTCTTTTCACTGTATCTTCTGTCTCTTCGTATATCTTCCTTACCCTCTCCTTCAGACGTCTTTCCGCTCCCCCCTCCTTCATCGCTTCGCCATTCAACCCATCCACCTCGGCATCTCTCTATTTCTTCTGCTCCCATCATTTCTCTTTCGCAAATCTAATCCGTGAAACGGTTTGTTAAAAAGAACTCCTTTCACTCCTTACCCTTTATCCTCTCGCTTATCCCCACTCTTGGCTTCCTAAATCTATTTATTATCTTCCGCACAGTCCCACCTGTCTTAACACTTTTTATGTCCCCTTCCAGAAATTTTACTTTTCTTGTCCCTTATTCGTACTCCTCCCAATTTCCGCTTCCCTCTTTACAAGTTTTGTGCTTTCTTTTCAATTTCGTTTTTAATTTTTTACATTCCCTATCCCACCACAGCCTTACCATTTCTGTCTTTTCTTCCTGAAGAGTTTTATTGCACACACCCTTTCACTTTTTCTTTCAAATCCTCCCATATCTCTTTCACTGACTTCTCTTGAAGCGTACCTTCCCTAACTACTCCTGATACTTTTCTATCGCCTCACTCATCCAGCTCACCCGCTGTCTCCCCTTATTCACAACCCTGATGACTAAAGATCTGATTCTGCCAGCCCTTCCACTGCAAATCTCTCCGACTCTTCCCATCCTTGCATGTTCATGGCTAAATACTCTATCACTAAAACCCCTTACCTTACTCATATAAGTATATTATCCCTCTTCATCTCCTGTTATCATAAAATTCACCACTTTCCAGCCACTCTATCAACCCACTAGTCACTTGCCTCTTCCCTTCCTTCTAAAGGCCGCCTGCCCTCCATTATACTTCCACAACTAGGTCTTCCATTATTTTTAAGACTGACTGCCTCCTGGAGCCTCAACCTATAATTATTTGTAAATTTTGGTTCTATTATATCCCACTCCTTTGTCTCTGCTTATTTCTATACCAATCTTATCACATCAAATTCCTGCATATAATTCCATCAATACTCATTGTTTCGTATGAAGTAAATTCCCCTCCACTTCCTTAAACACCCCCTTCTCCTCGCCCCATACCCAGATTTTGTCATTTACTTTTATTTTTCTATACCCTACTCTCGCCGCCCTCCCTTCAATTCTCTCTATTTTTGCTTCGCATTACGCACAACTTTTCTTCCTAGCTGTCCAATTACACAACCGCCACTTCGTTCTCCTTTCTCACCTCCTGCCTGACTACCCCTTTCTTGCATTTAACCCACCTATGCCCTTTGTCAGGACTCGAGCAATTAAACGAATTTATTAGTTTCCAAAGTAGGTATTTTTCTTAATGCACAGTATCTGCAATACACGTAATTGCTCTATTCTATCTTTGAATTCTTTAATAATTTTCTAAAATGACTTTCGCGACGCGATGGTCTTCTAGTTTTTCTGGACGTGACGAGTCGGAAGACTCGTTCATCGGAAGACCTTCTCGTTCCTCGACATTATCAACTCCACTGCTCTTTTCCTTTTTCTATTCGCTATTTTTTCCTGTTCATTCCTACAGTCTTCAACTTTCTACTCTATTATATTTTCGACCCTCGACCATTCCTTCCACGCCCTAATCGCTTCTATCTTCTGCTTTAGTTTAACTTCTTTTTTTTCTTATCGACACCGCCTCCCTCTCTAATCCCTTCATTTCTCCCTCAGCTCTTTTAACTCCTTTTGTTATTTATCATCTCTGACCCTCAGGTCCTCCGTCATATTTTTTATTTGTTCCCTAGCACCCCTTACGTCTTTACTCTACTGCCCAAGCTTTGGGGGGGGGGGGGGGGGGTCTACGTGTTCTGACTCCTTTTTAAACACACTTTCTACTGCGCTTTTCTCCAGAATCTCTTGGCAATCACTCATCCTTTTCAAGGGATCCTCCCCCTGAATTACGCTAGAAGCTCTCGTTACTCGACACCGGGCTTCGCACAGCTGTCCTCCGAGGCGTGTGGTTAATTTTCTCTACATTCAATTCACTACCAGCACTGCAAGTACTCTAGCTGAACACCTTTCGCTCGGCAACTGTTGCTGCTTACTGCCCTAAATTCTCCCTCTATCTCACTTTAGTCGCTTTGTTTTGCCCCTTCAGACACCTTTTTCTCTTCCCAACCTCCTGACCACAAACTCCCACAATCCCTTGTCAATCTAACCTCACTTTCCCTAATGAGCCAAATTCTACCCCGCGGCTACTCGGAAAATAAATGTGTAACTCCCTGATTTACTCCGTAAAATATTCTCACAACCTGTAACCATAAAGAAAATCAGTAACAATGGACAAGAGTAGTTTTCTTAGTTCTGGGAGATGCTAGGTGTGAGAAAAGTGTGTCTGCAGAGGTTGACTAAAGCAAATAAAGTGAGAAAAATGGAAAAGGACCCCGCACAGAATGCATGGGAAAATGTCTTTCGGTGGGTTTGGTTATAACTTGTGAATTTCTTATGATATAAGGGCCCAATCAAATAACCATAAAAAAGTTTCAAAAGAAAGAAATTAACAGCGTTAACGCTATACGGCGCGAAGCGCTCACAATCGGGGCATAAAATATATCCGTATAGCATTAGAAGCAAAAACGACGACAAAATCAGTATCGCGCATCACAATAAGGTAAACATTACGTCCGTCTCACACAACATGCTTCTCGCAACTTCCGATTACGAAGCGCTCAATATTTTTAATCAATGGCAACACTCACTGTTTCGAGCAAGCAACGATGATAATATAAGGCCAGCTTCAATTGCGGTAGTGCCAATAATAAGAATTGACCTCTTCTCGCAACAGCCGAACGCTAAGCGCTTCACATTCTTACTAAGCTGCAATATTCATAATTTAAGGGCAGAAACGCTGCTTGAAAAAGGTATGTATCAAGTACGGTAATGACAATCATTTGAATCGCACGCTTCTCACAAATTCGAACGCAAAGCGCCTAATATTTGTAAATAACTGCAACACTCACTGTTTTAGAGCAGAAGAGGTTATGACATAAGGTCAGTATGAAGTTCAGTTATTCGAATCATATAGTATATCGTTTATTTCTCACGAGGTTTGAGCACGAAGCGCTCAATATTTGAAATTAACTGCAGCACTTACTATTTAAGGGCAGTATCGGTTTTTAAATAACGTTTTAATCATAAGAAATTGTTCTAATCATATATATCGACCCCTTCTCGCAACGCTTGAATGCTTAGCGATAAATATTATGAATTAAGTGCAGCATTTACAGTTTAGAGGTAGAATTGGTTCTAAAATAGGGTCTTAATCATGTGCAATCGTCTCAATTATATATATCGTCCTCTTCTCGCGACATTAAAGCGCGCAGGATTTCATTATAACAGATACAATTACTGCTTCGAGTGGAGAAACGATGCAAAATGAGCTTATTTAGAAGTCAGGTAATGTTAATTATATAAATCTCCCGTTCCTCGTAACTTCCGAACGCGAATCGTTCAATGTTTTGGAATTAAATAAAACCCGCACACTTTCTAGGCAGCAACGCTTCTAAAATAAGATCTTTGTAAAGTGTGGTTGTGCCAATCATATATATAATCCACTTTTCGCAACGGCTGCACTTGATCTTGACCTTATTTAATCACCCTTTGTGCCCTGAAACAGTGAGTTGTGCAGTTAATTAAAAATATTGAGCTCTTAGCGTTTGGCCGTTGCGACAAGCGCGCTGTGTGAGGCGGACTTAATGTTTTCCACAGTTTAAAACATGACACTAATTTTCTCATCGTTTCTGCTTTCTATGGTATACGGACATATCCAAATTACCAAGTTTTAACCAAATCCATCGAACGACACTTTCTCATACATTCTGTGCAGGGTGCTTTAGGGCGGTAAGCGGCATCAGTCTTGAGAGACATCTCGAGATGGTAGAAAGTACTTCTGCATTAGGCGGTTCTAGTTACTGATGAAAGAGCCGGACCTTAAAGGGTGCGGGGCAGAAGGTGGTCAGCGATAGTACTGGCAGTGCTGGTAGTAAATTGAATGGGGAGGAAGTTTCTTAAAAATATCTTAAAGAGGAAGAGAGACAACCAAGAGAGTCCGGAGAAAAGCGCGTTAGAGAGTGCTTTTAAATAACGTGTAAGGGCACGTAGCTCCTCCCCCCACCCTGAACACGTTAGGGGTCATTCTAAAAAAAATAGGATACACGATTAGAAGTTTTTCGTCGGTCAAAATTTGACGAGGAAGGAAGGGGATGTGCTAAGAATGCTGAACAGCGGGGCTAGCAGTAGCAGGGAGCAGAGTGAAGGGAGATTGGCTAAAGTAGGGTATCGAAAAATGAATGTGTATGAAAAAATGTGGATATGGAAAGAGGAGAAGGAGGTATTGAAGGAAGTGCAGGAAGTGCAGGAGAATTTATTTTTTTGGAAGCGAGGGTAGGAGTCAAGTAGGGCGGAGAAGTGGTTAAGGTGTTGTACGGGAACGCAGTAGGGGTAAAGAAGAAAAAGGAAGATTTATGGAGGTATATCCGGGAATTTGACGTGGTGAGACTGTTAAGGTCCGGGCACAGTGCAGCCATTTAGAAAATTGGTGTTCAAAATGATCAAAAAACCATAATTTTTTATATTTGAGCTGCACGTTCTGTAGCAGTCATAGATTTTACCTCAAAAATTTATTAACATAATCGAGTATTTCTGTACATTGAATCCTGGAAGTTTTTTTCATCACGTTTTTCCCAGCGAAATCGAGTGAAATTAATGTTTCGTTGAAATCAAATACTAAAGTATAATTTTTTTGATAGTTATTAACAAATTTCGTAAACAAATTCAATAAATAAGGGCCTCTGTATATAAAATGCATTTTTTCTGCGCCATTATTAGGTTTGCCTTCAAAAATGAGAATTTCATGACAGAAATGGACAGTCAAAATATTCACCATAGTTATTAAGAATAATGATTAACAAATGCATTAAACGGTTACTCTTTGATAGAAAAAATCCATTTTTTTTGCATAATTGTTTATTTCATCCCCAAATTAATATTATGATGGAGGAAACAGACGTTTGACAATATGCTTCATTTTTGTTAACAATTCTGCTTAACGAATGCATTTAATAGACGCTTTCAAATAAGAAAAATCTCCAATGGATACGTGCATATCTCTAGATTTTCAGTTGGTTTGTTTTTCACTTCTTCCAGTTCTCACATATTTCTCGTCACTCAACGCTCAATTAATACGCTGTTTTTTTGGAAGGACATTGAAAAGTCCACGCACGTATCTATCGGATTTTTATGTTTTCCTAACTTTCATTATTTACGACTCTTGCGTCCAAATAGTGAGGATTATTTCGCATAAGGTGCAGATTTGTGAATACTTTGTTTTCGTGTTCTTCTTCTGGTACTGTGAAGACATCAATGACGAATGTTTGAAAGCAATCGAAGGTAAGTTACAGAGTGCATTCCTGAGTATTTTGCGTTGCAAAATCACGCATAAAATGATTATGTCCATGGTTGACGGAAAGGTTTGCCAAGCGCTTACTGAAACACTACCATCATCGTCATGTTATATATGCTCCGCAAAGCCCTCCATGATGAACAATTTGGAAAAAAACAAACTCTACTCTGTGAAGGTCAAAAACTTCTCTTTTGGTCTCTCCACACTACATGATTGGATACCCTTCATAGAATGTATGCTTTAAATTGCATATCGCATAGAATTCTGTAAATGGGCAGCGAAGTTAGCCGATGAAAAACAGAAAATGAGCGATGCGAAGAACATAATGCAAAAAGGATTTTGCGAGAAAATGGCCTGATCGTGGATGTTCCACAACATGGGACTGGAACATCTAATAATGGAAATACTGAAGATGTGAACTGCAATGTTCACGAAACGTCGGCAAACAATTCGTAGTAGTTTTTTACACGAGTGAAACCCGAAATATCTCTTTTTATCAAAATGAATCATCGTGAAAGCATAAAATCTATTATTAATGGAAATACTGTTTGACGATTCTTTGGAGATCGTGAATTGACTCTGACTATTACCGCGTTGACAAAGTGCTAATCGAAAAATTCGGCGTTATTTTAAAAGCTATGGTATCAGGAAAGAGAATAGACATTATGAAATTCAGAAAATATTCTCAGCAAACTGCAAAACGTTACGTCAGCTTATATATTTGGTTTTATATACCTGTGACAGTCGACATGACCCTCATACATGGCGCTAAGGTAATTGAAAATGTCCCATTATCTATCGGCTAATTGACAGAAGAGTCCCGAGAGGCGAAAAACAAGATTTCCAAGAGGATAAGGGCTAAAATACCCGTAAAAGCAGTCAAATTGCAACCAATGAAGATTTGTGTTACAAGACGTTGATCATGACTGATCTCTACATAAACAACTTCAGAACCCTTAAGGAGAGTCTCCCTCGTCTTATGGATTCACAATTTCAGGATCTACTGATTGCAGATGGTTGAGACAAGAATGGGGAACGCTGCTGAATACCAGAATTTTTTGTCTAAAAATAGTTAAGCTTCACGATTTCGTTCATTCCCATTACTTATAAATTCGAAAAAGATGTTCAGTCTAGACGTTTTACGATTCGGTTCCTTATTTTAAGCTAACATTAACTATTTAACCCAAAAAACAGATTTCTTCTATAGGGAAATATTATTTTAAGAATTTATTGATCATAATTGTTCATAACAATGGGAAATGTTGGATGTCAGTATATTTCATAAGCGTTTGCTTTTGCATGATACAATCAACATTTTAGCAAGAAAGAGATTTCTCCTATTTGAAAGCGTCTATTAAATGCATTTGTTGATCAGAATGGGTAATAAAGATTAAAAGTATTTTCAAGCGACAGTTTCCTCCATCCGCATATCAATTTAGGGATAAAATAGACAATTATGCAAAAAAATGGATTTTATCTATCAAAGAGTGACCGTTTAATGCATTTGTTAATCAGTATTGTTTAGAACAATAACAAATATTTTTATTGTCCATTTCTGTAATGAAATTTTCATTTATAAGGGCAAACCTAATGATTGCGCAAAAAAAATTCATTTTATATATACAGAGGCGCTTATTTATTAAATTTGTTTATGAAATTGGTTTGTAACAAACAAACAAAAACTTTATTGTTTGATTTCAATGCGGGGAAAAACGTGATGAAAAGAACTTTCAGGCTTCAATGTACAACAATCTATTATGCTACTGTGCGAGTGCGCGTTGGTAGAGAGAAAGGAATGGGATAGAGTAGACCCAAAGTTGCCAAGGGGATACAGTTGGAGGCTCCAGGAGGAAGGTACGCTTTGAAGGAGAGACGGTGAGAGATATGGGGAGGAAGATACACAGATAAAGAAGTTAAGAAGGCCGAATACAGCAGAACTGGACGGGATAGAGAACGAGGCGTCGCTGTTAAGTAGACAAACATTATGCTGGAATACGGGATTATGCTGATGAATACGGCGTACAAAATATACGCGAGGGTGATGGTGGAAAGACGGCGGAAGGATTTCGAGGGAAGAGGAATATTGGCAGAGACGCAGGTGAGCTTTAGTTCGGGTAGGAGCAGTATCGACATCTACGTTCTGGAGCACGAGGTGGATAGAGAATTAGCGAATATGGGGGCAAAAATGTACGCATTTTTATGTGGATCTCAAAGACGCGTTTATTTCGGTGAAGGTATATGAAGAGAAAAAAGGCAGAGTGAGAGAAGGGAAGGGAATTTCTTTGGGTTTCTGGATGGAAAGGGTGTTGGGGTAAGTATGGCTACTTAGCCCAACGGTTTTTGCGATTTTAATAGAAGGAGAGGCTGAGAAGATACGTGGCTAAGAACAGGCTAGAGCTGAATGCGGATTTAATCTGCTTTTTTGAACATTAGAAAGAGCTAAAATAATTCACTTGAAACAACACAATACGATTTAAACAAATCTTCTTGTTGAGGTTTACTCATTAAAGTGAAACTCCCAACTAGGACTCCGTGATACAGTTCTTACGAGAATTGATGTCGTGCCTCGGATAAGAATGAAAAGGAGCTGCGGGAGGATTTCGATGGACGCGCAGGCCTGACTGAACAGGAGCTCTGCGGTAAGGCGACGTAACCTTAACGGTTTACCTGTGTAAGTGCGTCAAAACGTTCCAACAGTTCACTGGAAGCGGGAGACACACGCGGATAAGCACGATGGCAAGCTCACGTCGAGGACCAGCTTGCCGTTTACAACAGTCCTACTTTACACGCGAATATATATCGCGAAGCACTATCGCGAAGTTATGGGAGCAATTTTCATGAAAAATAGTAGTGAATTCAATAAAGAAAATTCGATAAAGAAAACAAAAGAAGTTTAGGATAGACAGAGAGAGAGAGAGAAAGTAGAAAGAGAGGTCTGCTCCAGTTCAGATATCGAAATAACACTGTAGTTTTTTGAGTCTCAAGGTGTCAAATCTTGACGTGGGAATATTGAAAACTGGGTTTTTCGTGAGTCTAATGTTTATAGAAGGAAGTGGTTTCCTGTAAGTAACTCCGTTGTACGTCTCGTTAGGGGCCATCCATTTACCACGGAGACATTTTTTCACCACTTTTCGACCCCCCTCCCCAATCGCGGACAGTCGTGGAATTTTGA
>NC_046657.1:137252899-137277812 GCF_010883055.1 Belonocnema kinseyi | reverse complement strand
CCCCCCCCCCCCTCCTAAACTGTCAGCGTAGTATATGGATGGCCCTTAGGAAGCTGCGTAGTTTGCAACAGTGCGACCGAGATGTTTAACGCGTCGACAAAAATTAAGTACGTTCGCAGGTAAAACATTTATTTTTATGTTTAACAATAAAGTTTCTTCCGCATTTCCATTAAATATTTTATTTAACCTTCTCTTCGCATTTGTAAACGATTTTATAAAATTTGTTTACCATGCAGAAAAATCAACGAGAAACGGTGCACACGCCCCTGTCTGTTACATCCAGAGTGGAACTCTGTCGCGTGTGTTCCCCACCACCGCCAGTCTCAAAACCGTCACAGTCTCATAGTTTCACTTTATTTGTTTATGACTAAATTTCAAAGCAAAACTAAAGATTTCAGAAAAAAAACTTTCTAGCTTTGATGTAAGATAAAATAGTTAAGAACAAAAATAATTTCTTTAAACAATCATTTTTTCTAAATTTAATGAATTATTAAGTCACTCCAGGAGAGAAATAGACACACAGTTTAAAATTTAAAAAAAAACAAAACTTACAACCATTAAGTAAAGAGAATATTATTAACAGTAATAATAAATTGTTTAAACAATTATTTTCGTTCATTTGAATTAACTGCTACTTCACTGTAATTGAAAGTTGGACAGAAATTCATAAGTTTTAGAGAAAATAACCACTACCATCTAGCATTAATATAAAAAATGATATAGCTACAAACAATAATAATAATTGGTTCAAACAATTATTTTTACTAAATTAAAACAAATATGAACTCACTTTAATTTAAAATTCGTCAAAAAGTTGTAACTTTTAGAAAAACCGCTATTTCTAGCATTATCCAAAGATAATATTATTATAACGGATAGATACCGTGATTTTTTCCATTCAAGGTATCTGGTAAGATTGGAAAATATTACTTTAGTTGTACATATATAAAGTAAAATTTTACAAAATCATGCGCTACCCCAGCAATATCTATTATTCAAAGCTCCAGGTTCAACATTCAGTTGACCTCTAAAGATAAAACAATTGTAATCAAATCTCAGCAGATTAGCCAGTTACGTAATCTAAGAGAAAATGAAGATCCTTTACGAATCCTCGCCAAATACCCAATCTACTAGCCCGTCAGAAGTCATTGCTTACCCATGCATGTCCATGAAGTATTTCGATCAGACGAACATTCAAATAGAGCATTTCCGACATTTCAAACTTTCTGTCGACATTTCGCATCTATTTTATTTGAAAGTATTGCTAAAAATTAGCATTTATATGGTATGCATGGATTGATAAATAAATAAGGTAGAAGAAATATTTGTCAAATTTTTAGTAATTGATGATATTAAAAATTTGCTTCCTCAAAATTACCCTACTTTTGAAGACTAATTTTGCTGTTGATTCATATAAAAAAGAACTCACAAATGTCTTAGAATTTTTAGAGTTTGTTTATCTAAACGATAGCAGTTTACGGACCAATTCATATACATTTTCTAGCATACCTCCCCGAACTACATAAGGTGGAATTTCATCCCCAGCACAAAAAGGGGTATTTTTCAATGATCGCAGCATCGTTTCTACAAACTCGAATTGAACTTTCTAATCATTATTTCTCAGGGAGTTTTCATGTACTTCCATTGTATCAAATCAAATTTCGTATTTTAAATTTTCATAAACAAATAACCTTGTAAAACATTTATTTCATATTTTTGACTCTTCGAGTAATTTCAAATCTATTAAGGTAATTGCATAATAAAGCTTGATTTTTTACTAATAAAACGCATGGTCGCTCACAAATATATAGAAAACCATTTTGAATTTTGATTGTTTAAACTGATTTTCATGATCAGCGTCCTCAAAAACCCCCTTGTCACTGGTTTAGCGCCGAACACTATTTTTTTTATTGAAAAGTCGGCCATTTTGTATCCGTCATCTTGAATTCATTTGCGTGATCACCGACCTCAAAACCCCATCCGTAATTAATGACAGAGAAAAACATCATTTTTTAAATAAAAAATGTCTGCTATGTTGAATATTTATTTTTAATACTTTTGAAGTTCACTTTCGTGATTATCGAACCCGAAAATGGTTGCGTATGAAATTTAAGGGAAACATATCGACTTTCTAGGTTTTATCCAGCAATTTAAGATTCTGGCCCACTGTGAGAAGTTCATTTATTATTTAAAATTGTTTTCACCGCTAATTTCCTAATTTCAATCAATATTTAATTAATTTAGACCCCTGCTTTCTGGTAACGAGACATCTATATTCCTATGTATTTTGACGCTCTGAATCTAAATCCGCCATTAGAATTGGCCCAGCGGGTCTTCGTTTGACCCACGAAGGAATAATAAGAAGACCTAACTCCGTTTTCCCACTTGGCGATAGAAACGTTACCGTAAGTGGTATGCACATTACAGGAAGATTTGAAATTTTTAGTGCGCAGGTGCGCAGTTGTCCTCTTCTTATACATGGAAAAGTGTGCGAGTGAGAAACTTTGTCGAATTGACGTAAGTTAGAGAGGTTCTGTTCGTTTGATTTGATGCAGGTGTCAAGTGCCAGGTTTTGGTGCAAGTTACACGCCGAAGAAGGCGAATACACTTCGATTTTTTAAAGCCCTTGCTGTACGTACAATAAACGTCTAATATATTTTATTGTTTTACATAACTGTGATTTAATTTTAATAGAAATGATTTAGAAATTTAACCTTTACTCACTACCTGAGTGCCTACGGAGAATTTCTCAAAGCTTCTCAGAGCCTTGAGAAACTTTAGCATATACTCTGAGATTTCTATCGTTAGGGCGCTTCATTATAATATCACATTATTTGCAATTATCCGTGCTGATTAAATTTTCTACTGATTAAATTGTTTTCGAAAAACATTAAACTTTTCAATCAAGTTATATTACTTCCATTATTTCTTTATCATATTACAAATTTAAAAGGTCCTTACCTATACTTTTTCTTCTCAAAATCTGTTCATAAATTTTTGAAACAAGTACCGAAAATACTGTTTATACATTTATTTCCTTTATCTTTCGTATGATGATCAACAAAAGAACAGAACCTCTCTAACTTATGTCAAGTTGACCAACTTTCTCACTGGCACAATTTTCCATGTACAGGAAGAGGATCACTGCACACCTGCGCACGAAAATTTAAGATCTTCGTGCAATGTGCCTACTTCTTACGGTAATGTTTCTATTGTCAGTTTTAAATGGCTTCCAACTGGCAGTTAGGTCTCCTTATTATTCCTTGGTGGTTTGACCCTAACCTTTAGATAATGTGATTAAAATATTGTGACCAACAAATCGTGCGTTTAGATGTAGTTTCTATGTAGCCAAATTCACAGCCGTTTGAGTGGAAATACAAGCGAGTCCCCCGCTTTCTGCTCTTGCCCCTCGCGTCCACTTTACAAAATACAACAACAAAAAAGTATCCTTTTTAGAAAAAGCGAGCAGAACAGTCCAGTATAATTGCATTTAGATCAGGTGCTTAAAATATGGTGTTCAACAACTCAACCGTTTAAATTTAGTTTGCCCCTTGCGAATTTGACAGTCGTTTGAAGCGCCTTAAGGGCATTTGATACTATGTGGTGTGGTCAATCAGGTTCAGTTTCCCCGACTTTTTGTCACAAAAAGAAAAAAATTTTTAAACTGAATTCTGAAATGCTATAAAATATCATAGCGGACGTTCCCGGACTCTTTTTTGTGGTTAAGTCGTTTTTCAGCTCTGTCATTCCGATAATTTGGACATTGTTTATGAAATAAACTTTTTTGATTGCCTACATACAAGGTTAGTTCCGGGACATAGTTAATATGTTTATATGTAAGTCTAAAGTTTTCGGCCAAAAATATTGTGTAATTTGGAAGCAACGCTCGGGAAAATTGTAACACACATAACCTCGAAGTATACATACACGTTTTTAGAAAAATCAAAATTTCTTTAGAATCAACCCACAAAAAAGTGTGCATGGACGTCCGTTAGCATGTTGACTATAATTCCCCAGATTTTAAAGACAAAATATTTATGAATCTAGGAAAATGCCAGGGGAACCTAAAACTGGTGAAATCGATCATTTTCTAAGTATCACATGCCCTTAAGACAAAGCATCACTTGGTAAACGGACTAGAGTATAGAAACAAAGCAGAATACCCAGCCAACTTCAAGGACACTGACGTCAAAAGCTTCCAAGACCTCCCAGAGTCATCACTAATCCGCTTTAGGTTTTACAGAATGTTTGTATTATTTATCTTCGTACTATTTTTTTATATATTAAAATTTTTTAACTGCAATAAGTATGTTTTCTGGCTAGCAAATCTAAAAATGTTATCCATTTTTTCCTTTTGCCAACAGTTTACTAGATACTCGTAGAAAATGAAAGTTTTAACCTTTAAATGAAAATTTTCATATTTATGGAAATGGCAGGCCCTGCCGGTGGGGTCCATAGTTTGTAGACGTAGGAGCACAATGGAAAATAAAATAAACAAAAAAAAGTTTGCATTTTAACCCTAGCAAATATTAAAGTTCAAAATTTTTTATATAATTATCTTTAGAAAAAAAACCTGTTTATTTATCAAGACTTAAACTTTGAGTCTGGAGATCAACCCACCTCGACTGGTCTTAAGACTTACAATAAAACTTCTTGTCTTGAGACAAGTCCACCTCGACTTATCTTAAAAATCTGTCATAAACCTTATCTATAAACTCAAGACTTAAATTTGCGACTTATAAATCTTACCCCTAGACGCCACCGAAACATAGCCATCTTGAAAAATAACTCAAGATGAGGCAAGACAAACCTCTATAGGAAATAGTTTTACTCGAGATAGTTTGTTTTATGGCCTCCTCAATTCAAGTAAAATCTTGGATTATGAAATTTGATGTACGTAGGAAAATATTTTCAATGTGCCTCGAGACGTTTAAATAGAAAATACATTTTCGTTGCGGACGTTAACCTGACTTTCATGTGACCAATTCTATTCAACTAACAAAAAAGTTGACTTTCTAAGATTTTTTAAATTTCAAGGACCCTCACGTAGAATAAAAAAATATTTGAAGGGAATTATCAGTATTTTTGAGAAATCTTGCTTTTCGCAGAAATGTTGTGCACAATAAAATAGTCATTCAAATAAATTTAACGTTCCGAGTATGTGAATATATGAATATCACGCTGATGAAAAGCTAATGGAGTGGCAATAGACCGCGAATTGAATTTTGATTGGTTTGCGCGTCGTGTCGACAGTACGTTTTCACATTATTTCCATGGGCAGCGTCGATCGACAAGATGACAGTGCGGCGAAGTTAGTTTACGGTGGTTTTATGCTTTGCGCTACATAAACATAGTACACACCGGTCATAGCGACTGACCCGTGTCACAATGCATTTCCGGCAACGAGCGAAATGCGACGCGCAATGCGTATGACATCCTGAACGAGTTTTCATTCTTGATTCCGTCAGCCGCTATGAATAATGATGAGAAATGTTTTCAACCCGATAAAGTTAAAGGTCCATGATGCTAAAAATGTTAATTGGGAACATAGAAACCTGTCAATGGTTTTTAAGAAAAAAGAGCAATAGAACTGGTGAAAATTTTGAGAACAACTAGTGTTGAAGCGTACGAAGGATTTAAAATATAAATTTAGTTATCCTTTAATTACAACTCATACTTTGTACACGGACAATATTCATTGGTTAAATTTGACATAACTTAGTTTCGTAAACCAGGAACGTTGCGGAATTATGACAATTTTTTTCGCTGTTACTAATTTAAAATGAAGTAGGGTAATCGTTGATGTGTAAATAAAAATTATGTATAATATTTCACGAGAAATTAATTCGCGATACAGTAAGAAATAATCAAATGAGTAAATACGCATTACCGAGAAGTTAGGTAGAATAAAACGAAATATTAAATACGGACACAAAAAAAATCTACCTCTATAATAGCTAAGTTCTACACGCCAGTTATGAAAAATATTGTGCGCTAGTAGAGACAAATACTTTCTTGCTCTTGCCAGATACTGTAGATGGCTGACACTACTATACACACACCTGCAAATGTATAATTTATAAGTGTATCGTTAGTACATAAACACGGCTCACGAGCGTGCAATAGGTGGTTATAGTCTGTAACGGTATCAATACGACGCAAAGTGGTACCAATACGCGAAAAGCTGGCCAAAAGTATAAAATGTTCATCAAATAGGCCGAATTCTGTTACTCGCGGATTTTTGGGGTCGCTTATTACGAATCCGGTGTCCAAAATTTCGAAAACAAAGTGGCCGATCCAATATGGCGGACGATCAAGCTAAATAATGCTTAAAAAAAGCATGCTAAAAAAAACGCCGTGCAGCTATCATCGAGACTGTCTAGGCTCAAAATGTGGCGACGGTACTTTAAGCTGGAAATGACACCGTCTTGACATGCAAAAATAAAACCCTTCGTGCCGGACTTTAATTCAGGCGATTTAAGAAGAGCGATTTAAGCGAAACTGACAAAAAAGTCATGACAGAAAAAAAGCTCTTCACAGATGGATAACATAAGCTTGTTCCTCATTTTTTTCGTGGTTTAAAACTCGTTACAGCCGGTCCTTTTCACATGCTTTGAATCCGTGGTTTCCCACCATGTGTTCATTAAAAATATTTCTCGTTGATCCACTACCTCAACATAATCCGATATGAAAAGCTGTGTCCTTTTAAAATAATTTTTACGAACATTTCTCAATGTATTTCTACCGAGGCTTTGGTGGTTCGAAGCCCAGCTTGAACAGTAGGTCCCCTCAGAAAAGGCTGGTTTCATACCGGGTAGAGGTCCGATGTGCATGGGATTAAGCTTCTGGGCTGAAGTCGATTTTGAGAAAAATCGAAAATGAGTCAGCGATCTCCTTGCGCTTGATGCAACTACGGGGGATTCACGCCTTCGATACTCGCTGGTCTATTTCGACTAATGAACACACACACACATATATAAACTCACATGAAACACCAGAGCAGTACTTCGAATCTGAGCATATCACTGATCGCCTTAGGGGGATCGTTCCGTCCAGGCTAGTTTGGCCATATTCTACTTCTGCGGCCTGCTAGGGAGACTACCGAATGGCAGAGTGGGTGAGGATCACTTTGCCTGTAACAAGGTAGTATTATGTCATTCTCTATGCTGCTCTTCCCCACAGAGCACATGGAAGAAAATAACATTTTTTACTTGTTTGGTACATAACTTCCTTAAAAACAAATAAGGAACCAGTTATTTCTCAAAATCTAAGAAAGCCTTATTTGAATATGCTTCAAAAAAGCTTAAACAGCATTAATTTAACATTTTATGAACGCCCTTCATCTGATAGTATCATCTATACACATTTCTATTTTGTAATAGTTGTTTAATCTTGCCGTATAGAACGTTATATTCCTATAGGCAACAAAGATACAAAAATATACATATATTATGACATAACATTAACTTTCACATATAAAAACCACTAAAGAGCACTACAAGTTGGTAGTATAAAGTCAAGTAAATACCTGGTCGAGCACGCTGTTCATTGCAGCATCTGTTCGAGAAAAATATATTAGCACTTTTTTCATACCTGTTCACCTCGCTTTCGTAAGCTGATTTTCAATCAAACTTCTGTCGCATTCTTTTCAAGAGAGTCGATTCGTAAGATAGGTGCGGTTCAAAGTGCCTATGAGCCATTATTATTGTTGCATAGTCTGTAAAATTAAAAGACTTCGCATATCATTTAGAAGCATGAATATCCTCACTTTCGTGGTGTACGCTGCAAAAATTTATGTAGAAAACTTAACTAAAGATCTTCCTATGTTATCTTGTTCTGTTTCAACACAAGGTGTATCCAGGGCCAATAAGCTTCGTCAAAGCCAGGGCAACCTATCCTTAAAATAGAAAAGAAGACGAGGAGATACGATTGGCTATTTATAATAGTTGGACGAGGGCTTCAAAATAAAATACTTTGTGATCGGTGGCTCCAGGGCACGGCGAAATGGCACAGAGAGACCGGTGAAATCCTTGTGTGTCTCGAGGACACGGAGCGACCCAAGAATCACAGCCTTCTGCGTCCATGTCGCAAGTTCCTTGGCACGTTTTTGGAACGCGGACATTGATTTTAACCGAATATTTTGAATTCAGTCGTTAAAGCTCCCTTTTCAGGTCTTGATACATCTTTCTTTTTTTTGACACGCCAGTGTGGTTCTAGTCGGCTGGAAATGCAAAATGATGTCACATTTATAATGTGCAATGGAGACTACTGCCTTAAAATCGTAGTTTCAACAAATTTGGCGCTTATCGTTTTGAACTATTGACGCTATCTCCCTCAGAGCGATCGTCAGAGCCAGGTGGTGGTTAAAACCATAAGAACAACAAAGATGTCTGTGAATCGCTTTCGGGGCGGCATTATGTCTGTCGAGATACGCCGTTTCCGCGTGAGTGGGATACATGGATAGTATGTTCTTAAGGTACTTAAACAGTGCATTACACGATGTGCACCTGTCGCTGGGAACCAGTCGAGGCAAAATGCGGCTACCAAATACAGTGGTAAAATTACGAAAAGCTGACGAAAAGTAAAAGAAACTTATTTTTAAATTAGTTTTAAAAGTTGGGATTGTCTGAATGATAGTTCTCAACCTGAGGTTAGCGATATAGAGAGCCGAGGTATTGATAAAATGCTCTTAGGCTTACTTTAAATATCCGTTTCACGGACGCAACGTTCTGCGTTCTCCAAGTCGAAATGGATGGTTTGTTTGTTAAAATTCTTTAATTTTTCGCAGGAATGAACCGATTCACGCGTTCAAATATGGAATCTGTTCTTAATAATAATTAAAATTAAATCTCTGAATTAAAAACTCAAAATAATTTATATTTTTCCTTAAAATTTATATAAGCCTAAGTGCGATGGAAAATAGAAGAACCGCCCTGAAAGACGTCCTCTGACAGGTGACGCTGTTCGTTGTCACACGATAATTTGCAGATTAGATAGTAAATCTAGTTTTCGGGAAAAGCATCAATTTCTCTATGCGTTTAACTATGAGTGAGTGAATCTGTAAGCTTTTCAATAAAAACGTGATAAGTCTATAGGAAGTTGAAGGGAAAAGTTTTCAGTGGTCAATCTAGGTGAGGAAAATGCAGCGGTGGTGTTTTACCGCGTCCCTGCAGACGTACTTGTTAACTAGCAGGTTCTCACGGTACACAGTGGGAAAAAAACACCTTTTTTGGACAAAAATCGACCGACAGTGCAATTTTTAACGGATTTTGATGTTTTTTTTAGAAATGACCGTAAGGCTTCCAGTTATAACAAGTAACTGCGGATATTTTAATTCGACTTAACGTAAATTTTTTATTGAACAACAAAGTTACAACTTTTTGTTGCTAAACTTTTCCGTGATACAATTTCTTCTAAGACTTTCAAATTCATTGAAAAAGGTCATAAATCAATTGAATAAGTAACTAAAAATAATTTCCAGTAGGTTAGAGTAACTAATAAAATTGTTAATAATGTTATAAACAAATTAATTCACAAAAGTCATTTTTTCGTGATTCGCAATGATTAGCTAATTTTAACCCATAGCTTTTGTATAAAGTATCACAGATAATAATGTGCGCTTACAATAAGTTAGGAATAGATAATAATTGCCAATTATTTAAACAATTTTTATAAACAAATGCACATTTTGAATATTTTTTCATGAATAGCTCTGATTTTTTTTGCGGAATCAATGCAAAATGTCTTACAAAAGACTCTTTGCTGACATATTCTTAATAGTGACAGAAAATGCTAATTATTTTTAAAAAATTTATGAACAAATGCACATTTTTACCATTTTTTAAATAGGCTAGATGGTTTTGCAGAATGAACTGAAAATGTCTTGGCAACGACTGCTTGCAAATAAATCTTTCTTGAAATAAAATAAAACAAATGAATCAAACAAAGTCAGGAACGACTTGAAGTTGCTGCAGCTACAAATAAATTGTTTTTGGTATCAAATATACCTAAAAACAGTTGAATGTAGCAGGAGCAACTTCAAGTCGTTGTTGATTTGTTTTTCTGCATTTGTTTTATTTTGCTTCATGGAAGAAGTTCACCATATACCACGTGGACACTTTATGGGGCCTTTTCTTTGAAATTCAAACCATGTTTAAGCTAACGTTCCTCACTAAAATTTTTGATTCTTTTGTTTTCATAGATAACAGTTTGAAATTCGTTGACTGGCTAACAGCTGTTGGTACATTTTGCAACAATTTATCGTTAAACTGGTCAAAAATTCGAGTGAAAACATCATTTTAGTACTCTTGAAACCCACGGGGGAAAATTTTTTGAAATGCTAAGAACTAACAATAATTTTGACTGGTAGCTTCTCGCTGGTGCCAAAGTAGGCTTTCAAGCTGTCAAATATGTCAAAAATTCGCCTGAAAAATCTTCATTTTATTACTATTCAAACCCGCGTGGAATGATTGTTTGTATACTAAAAACTAACAAAAAGTTCGACTGGCAGCTACTCAGTTGTGCCAAAGTTGACTGGCAGGCTGTCAAAAATTCGAGTGAAAAAACGTCAATTTAATACTTTTGAAACCCTTTAGGGATGAATTTTTAGGTGCAAAGAACTAACAAAAATTTTGAACGGCAGTCCCTGAGTGGTGCCAAACTTGACTGACAAGCTTTCAAACATTCATAAAAGTGACAGGAGGACAATTAGAACCTTCATTTTAGTACTCTTAAAACCCATATGGGATGATTGTTTTGGTGCAAACAACTAACAAGAAGTTTGACTGATAGCTCCTGAGTTGTGCTAAAGTTGACTGGCAGGCTGTCAAACATGCCAAAAATTCCAGAAAAGAAACGTCATTTTAGTACTCTTGAAAACCATTGGGAATGAGTGTCTGAATACTGAAAACTAACAAAAAATTTGACTTGCAGCTTCTCGGTGATGCCAAAGTTGACTGGCAAACTGTCAAGCATATAAAAAATGACAGTATAAAAATTAGAAGTTATTTTAGTACTCCTGAAACACATTGTGGATGATTCTTTAGGTGCTAAAAAGTAAGATAATAATAATTGATTGGCTGTTGACTGGCAGGCTGTTTAGCATGTCGAAAATTCAAATGAAAATGTGTTATTTTAGTACTCTTGAAACCAATTGAGGATGATTGTTTTGTTGCATGCAACTAACAAAGAATTTGACTGGCAGCTCCTGAGTAGTGCCAAAGTTGACTGACATTTTAATCAGCAACCGAATGAAAGTTTTGTCATTTCCATTAACTAAAATTTTTATCTATAGGATACTTCTCTAATACTATTAGGTATACAAAAAAAATAAACTACAAAAATCTCACTTTTTACGTAAATTCACAGCTCGCACCACTCAGGAGCTGCCAGTCAAACTTCTTGTTAGTTGTTTACACCTAAACAATTATTATCAATGGGTTTCAGGAGTACTAATATAAAGGTTCTAATTGTCATCCTGTCATTTTTTTATATTTTTGACACCCTGCCAGTCAAGTTTGGCACCACTCAAAAGCTGCCAGTCAACATTTTTGTTAATTCTTTGCACCTAAAATGTCGTCCCCAATGGGTTTCAAGAGTATTCAAATGACGCTTTTTCACTCGAATTTTAGACATTTTTTACAGCCTGACAGTCAACTTTGTCACCACTCAGGAGCTGCCACTTAAACATCCTGGTAGTTGTTTGCACCTAAACAATCATCCCTAATGAGTTTCAAGGGTACTAAAAGTATCTTTTTTCACTCGAATTTTTGACATGTTTGACAGTCAGCCAGTCAACTTTGGCAACACTCAGGAGCTGTCATTCAAACTTCTCGTTAGTTTTTAGAATCCAAAAATCATTCCGCGTGGGTATGAAGAGTACTAAAATTACGTTTTTTCACTCGAGCTTTCAACGGTTCAACGATAAATTGTTTCAAAATGCACGAACACCTGTTAGCCACTCAACGAATTCCGAACTGTTGACTATGAAAACAAAAGCATCTGAAATTTTAGTGAGTACTAAAATGACGTCCAGAGAATTGTCGCGAGCTTCCGGACATTTTGAAGACTAATAATATATATATTTTCATTAATTATGTCCCCGTGGACAAAGTACAGGGGGGGGGGCTTATTAAAATTCCACGGCTGTCGACAAGGGGGTGGGAGGTCAAAAAGTGGTGAAAAATTGTCTACGTGGTATATGGATGGCCTCTTTGTATAATAGAAAATGAAAAAGTGTCTGTAGGAAAAAAGCATTGTTTCTTCAAAATCATGCTGCATTCTTAGAAGCAATGTACAAAGTAACTTTTCCTTGCCCACCTAACCAAACAAAAGGTTTAACTAAAGTTGTAAAGAGAGGAAGATCACGATTATCATTTGAAGATGGATCAGAAAAGACGAAGAAAAGGCGCGTCCAAGAACTTGATGCAAATTATAGCAAGGAAGAATTATCAAAAGCACTTTCATTGATCAAAAATGAGTCCGATAGCGAATCTGGGACGCAGTTTCGTAAGGAGGATGATGACGGGAATAAATTGCAAAGAATCTTAGCGATGGACATGGATTTAGGTCTGTCGAAGAGGCAATACGAAAAGCTAACAAAGTACAATGAAGAAATAACTGGCAATGATTCATATCCGCCGTATTTAAAGATCTCCGAAGCGAAAAAAGCTTGATATCCAGGAAACGGTGAGCATGTAGAGACATCTAATTTAGGAGCAAGTGTCCATTTCATAAGTTTACTGGGTCATACAGTTAAGCGAATCTTGTTGCAAATGGAAAAAGATGATCTCGCTAATCTTTTTGGTAAAAAAACTAGTGCTCTTTGCAAAGTGGGGTATGGACGGTGCTTATGCGTATCAGATGGCACGGCAAGTGGTCAAAGGAGAGTGCTGACGTGGATGCAAACGATGAATCTTATAACTGTGATTCTGAGAGTGGAGAAAGCATCAGCTATCACAAGAGACTTTTCACGGATAAATCTTTCTTATTGATTTCCTTCGTCCCTCTTCACTTAAAAGCAGATAATGATATTATTTGGACGAACAAAACACCTTCATCTGTCAATTTTTGTAGGACAATTTAATTTAATTTCCTTAAAGAAACTGATTCTCCTGTAAAGAAAGAGTACAACTATCACATAAAGCTGCTGGAAAAAGTTCGTACCTATTCCATTGGTATCAGTGGAATGACTTTTGATATCAGCTTTGACTTGAAGTGTACGATGATTCATGGAAAGGTATGTAATATTCTAACCGGACAGAAAGCATCTTCTCGCTGCAATATTTGTGGAGTTGGATCAAAACATGTTAACAACTTACCATATGCAGCTAAAATTCCGTGCAATGAGGCACATTATAAATTTGGTCTCTCGACCTTGCATGCCTGGATTCGTGTTCTGGAATATTTGTTATATGTTTCCTACAATATGGATTTTAAAAAGTTTTCCGCAAGAGAAAAGGAAGAAAATGAAATGAAAAAATCAAGAAAGGAACGTATTAAGGAACAATTAAGATCCAAACTGGGTTTAACAGTTGATGTGGTGAAGCAGGGTTATGGAACAACAAATACCGGAAATTTTGCCCGTTCCTTTTTGGGAAAAGCCAAATCAATTGCTAAAATAAGCGGTTTGGATGAAGATCTGATCGCCGGATTCTACGATATATGACAAGAAATAACGTGCGGAAGGATAGTTAATTGTGCGAAATTGAAGACTTACTGTTTGGAAACCGCTGATCTTTGCATAAATCTTTATCCTTGGTATAAAGTGCCACCATAAGTACATAAGCTGCTTATTCACGGAAGTGATATAATTCAAACTTTTGAGCTACCAATTGGTTGGTACTCAGAAGAGTCGCAAGAGGAAAACAATAAGATATTTAGAAAAGTTAGAGCTAATAACAGCAGAATGTCTGACAGACAAATGACGAACCTAGATGTTCTTCATGATCTTCTGCGCAATTCGGACCCTTTGATAAGCAGTTATGGAAAAGTAGAATCCAGGAAGATGAAAGCTCTGTCAGAAATGGCTGAAAGCATGACAATCTCCAAGGAGTGAGCTCGATTCTTACTTACTGAAGCATAAATGCCTACCTAAAAACGGCCCTTTTTAGGGCCACATGAGTCAAAAATGACTAAAAGTATCACAATCTTCAATGAATGAGCTCAATTTTTATTTACTGAAGCACGAATGCCTATCTGAAAACGGCCTTTTTCAGGTACACATAAGTCAAAAATGGCTGACAGTATCACAATCTCCAATAAGTGTGTTCGATTTTCACTTACTGAATCACGAATGACTATACACAATATGAAATCAAGGATTCTTTTCCAAGACATTTCAAATTGATTCCGCAAAAAATCAAGCATATTAATGAGAAAATGGTAAAAATGTGAAATTGTTTATAAAAATTGTTTAAATAATTATCAGTTTTTGTCACTATTGAAAATATAATAGGAAAGAGTCTTTTGCAAGACATTTCGAATTGATTCCACAAAAAAATCAAGCCTTTACATGAAAAAATGGTCAAAATGTGCTTTTTTTAGGAACATTGCTTAAATAATCAACACTTTTCGATCACTATGAAAAATATTACAGTAAGGTGTCTTTGGTAAGACATTTCAAGTTGATTTCGAAAACAAATTCAAAATATTCATGAAAAAATGGTCCAAATATGAATTTGTTTATAAAAATTGTTTAAACAATTGGCAATTATTATATATTCTTCACTTATTGTGAGCGCACATCATTATCTCTGATACTTCTTACAAAAGCTATGGGTTAAAATTAGCTAATCATTGCGAATCACGAAAAAATGACTTTTGTGAATTAATTTGTTTGTAACAATATTAAAAATTTTTGTAGTTACTCTAGCCCACTGGAAATTATTTTTAGTTACTTATCTAATTGATTTATGACCTTTTTTTAATTAATTTGCAAGTCTTAGAAAAAATGGTATTACGAAAAATTTTAGCAACAAAAAGTTGTAACTTTGTTGTTAAATAAAAAGTTGACGTTAAATCAAAATTAAATATCCACAGTTACTTCTTATAACTGGAAGCCTTACGGTCATTTCGGGAAAAAAACATCAAAATCTGTTAAGAATTGCACTGTCGGTCGATTTTTGTCCAAAAAAGGTGCTTTTTTCCCACTGTGGGGCAGCCTGCTGAATTTTTTTCGAAGCTAAGATACTTTTATACCTCTTCTAACAAATGTTCAATTAACAATGCTCAAACAAGTTAATGGCCTGTATTTCTTTGGGTTGGGCAAGTCGCCTTCCTTCGGCAGGAGCATAGCGCGTTTTAACACCAGCCACTGCGGAATTATCATTTCAGACTTTAAATATAAAATGAAGATGCGTGCTAAATTTTTATGTGTAGGAGTAAACTATTTCCACCCGAAGTTCTTGGGACCATTCGATCCCACTGGGGAAAAGCTCTTTGTGCCCCGAAGTGATTTCCTGCCGTCCACGACATCGATAGTTGGGCATTCCTCCTCATATGGCTTGAGAGTGTCGCAAAGCTCCTTCAAGGGGATGATATTTTTAGTATCTTCGTTCAACTCTATTGTTAGTCTCTTGTAAACATCTTTTTAAAAAGTAAATACCTCGTCGGATTTGTGTGAATTTTTGATAAAAACAGGGAAATCTTTTAAGTGTTGCGATGTGCTTCAAATAAAACCGATTTTGTCAAATATATGCTGCTTGACTCTTAGTAACTTTGACTTGTTCAACGTGTGATTGTAGATACTTATTTCATGGTCGAACTTTTGGACGCTTTACTTGAATGACCGTAAAGAAGATATGTAGTCAACCACACATTGAACAAAGGACGCATTGTGTCTTTCGCATCCAATCTTGATTTTCAGTTGATGCAAGCGTCTTGTGGCCTTTTAATCGATCGTCGGCTAAGCCTTTGATTCGAATAAGCCAAAGCTCTCGCCGCACCATTATCTGAACAATTGATATTCCACAGGTCTAAATCTCTCGAGAAATCCTCTCAAAAAAGATATCCATTTTAGCCATATCTGTGGTCTCAGCACTGAAAAGTGCATCAAGTTTTACATCTAGGAAAAATTCGTCATTTTGAGACTGATTTTTGGCTCTATTGGACTAAATAAATGGTAATAAGCAAATTAATTACAATAATATTTACATATTTTTAAATTCTTTGGCATTTATTAGCGCAAATTAATGACTTAAAATAAAATTAGTACTTCGTAATATCCTTTAGGGAGAGTTGGGACACGTGGGAACCTTTTCTGATTTGTAGGGTTCACTGAAGTACGAAAGTCCTTCTTAGCCCGGGCTTTTAAATTTAAATTTATTTTCCTTTATCTTGTAAAACAAATATTTAATTAAAATTGTTGCATAAACATTTTAAATTATTGAAAATCTAACATTTGGCATTCTGAAACATATTTTGAGTAAAATTACTGAAGCTAGTAAATCGATTCGACGAAAGCATTGATTACTAAAATTGACACGGGGTGCCTCTACTGACTCTAACCCAAAAGGGCTTGCATATGCCAGTTTTTTCTGAATATACTTCTGGGATGCCCCAGAACTGTGAAAGCCTTCAATATTTTTGAAAAATGGTAAAAACGTGGAAAAAATAATTTTTTTAAAATTGCTTTATCCCGACTTTTCCTATGTCCCAAGCACTTTTATATGGATTCAAGTGCTTGAAACTCTCTGCAAAAAAAATCGAGTGTTCTATCACTAAAAGTTTGGGAGTTATGATGATAAGTAGTGGACCTTAAGCGAATAATTTGAATAAAAAAATATATTTGCACCGTTTTTGGAAAATAAATCATTTCCTATGCATATCTGGTAAAAACTGCTAAATTATCAATTAAGGAAGACTTGATTTTGAGTTGAACTAAAAAAAACGTTCAACTTATTTTTATTAAATGATGTCAATTAACCTTCTCAAAAAATCAAAAAAAGAGTTTTCTCAAAAACGACCCAGGTGATTTCTTTCTTTTTGGGCTCAAAATGACCGTAGGGCATCCCTGAAGTGAATTCAGAAAAAACTGGCATATGCAAGCCTTTTGGCTCAAAGTCAGTCGAAGAACACCGTGTTGGGTAAAGAAACAGTTGCGCAAATACTAAATGATACCTTCAAGCCTATCACCACATCGCTTGGGGAAATAGTCGATGGCTTTGCAACTGTTCAAAGGACTGATTCAATGGGAAATGAAGTCAAGAATAAAGTAAAATGTGTCCCACAAATAAAATTATATCGATTATGGAAGATTTACGAGATGCTTCAATTATGCAATAATCAATGATTTTCCAATATGTAGGTAATTTGCAAAATGAGTGTCAATGTATTCGGAATTCATTTTAATCAAGCACATGCTCCGAGTTACGGTCTTTCAGAAATCAAATTCAAAATGCCCACCGATGAAGGCTTCGAAGGGAACTTAGCGTACGAGATAGGGGAGGATTTTACAGAGAAAGTAAAAAGGTGTGTGCTAAAAATAATATTTAGGAAGAAGAAGAAAGGGATGGTGAAGCCTTAGTGGGGCTATGAAAGATCAAAATAAAGGTTGAAAGAAAGTACAAGAAGTGGAAAAAGGGAACTACAAAAGCGGATGAGTGCGTAGAAAAGAGGAAGGAGTTTAGGGTGATGTGTAACAGGAAAGAGCAGAAAAAGGAGTGAGACCTAGAAGAGAAGTTGAGATGTATTAACCCAGAAGAAGACGTGTTTAGAGGAGTTTAGTTTATAGAGAAGAAATTTTTTTAAAGAATCGCATCAGGGCTCAGATTCACGATAAAGAGGTGAGAAAAATAGATGATCGAGGGAAGTAGATGAAGAGGAGTTGCATGACGGGAGATAGAGAATTTGATAAGGAAGTTGAGAAGGTCTAAAGTATCAACGCTGAACGGAGTAGAAAACGAAGCATGGCTGTTTAGCATATAAGAGATTAAGGAGAGAGTGAATTGGGTTTTACATAAGGTATATGAAGAGACTAACGATAGGGTGTGAGGAGGGAAGGAAATTTCGGAGGGTTGCTGGATAGGCTATGAGGAGTTAGGATATGGTCACCCGCGCATGCGGATTACATAGTGCTGCAGGCAAAAAAGCAGGGCAGCCTTGAAGGAGATGATGAAAAAGTTTATAAGGTATCTGGATAAGAATAGGGAAGGAGATATGTGTTTAGAGAAAGAGGTGGAAGGGATAAAGGAAGTGAGTGCAAGTGGAAGGGGAAAAAAATACAGATACAGGATGTGGAAAAATTTGGTAACCTGAGCTTTCTGTTTTGGATAAATGGTGGAGTGAATATTTATATAAAAGAGAGAGAGAGAGTGAGAAGGGATAATGTGTTGATGATGCAGGCGTGAAAGCTGGAAAAGAAGTTCTTCAAAGAGTTAGTTTTTTTTAAATCGGAAAAAAAATGAAAGTGTAAACAAGTTAATTTTAAAATAAACACTTACTTACCTAACGAACCTAACATTTCGCTTGACAGTTTTTCAGTATCTAAAAAGAAACATGGGAGTTCCTAAAGAACAGATGCAGAATTGGAGATTCGTCGTCCGGAAAGAGCTGCACTTCCAAATTTTCATTCTAGTTGCGATTATATGCAGAAATGTTCTTTCTTGAGACCTCAGTTTGTATTAACCTCAGAGACCGCAGAGACGTCATTAACCTTGAGACCTCAGAGGTTGATTGTATTAACGGCAAGAAGACCAATGCCTTATATGCAGTATAGAAAACAGTATCACATACTTTATTAGACAGTGGATATTTGTTCTATATTACATAATTAATAATATTAAGAGTATGCCAGTTTGAAAAATGGAATTTCCCAAGATTGATATCTGGAATATCCAAATTCAATATCTTGGATAATAGCAGCTAACATCTCCTTTTTAGATTAATATCTAGGAAATTCAAGTTCAATATTTTCGAAGTTAAAAGCTAATTTACTTCTTTTAATATCCGCAGATACTGGGTTTAAATATCCGAAAGAGCTGTCCCGTAATTCACTGTAAAATATGTTCAGCCGCATTATTCATATACTTCCTGCAAATATCTGGTTTTCTTTGTGTATACAAGAAATTATACACCTGAAATATGTACTAAAGTCTTTTTGGGAATAAAAAACCAATGGCGTACATGCCCAATGTATGTACTAAACATTAATCTTTTAATCGTGTTGAAAAAGTACTCAAAAAACATAAAAATACGGTATTTGTAAAATGGTTAGGATTTAATAAATATCACCATTTTTTGATAGATATGACCAGTTTGTAAGTTTTTTTGTATTAATAGTAGGTTTTGAGAAATAAAGTTCACTAGTTTCAAACATATATCTGTTGAAGAACATATTATCAACCCTAAATCCAACATGACATTTTTCACACAAGGTCTTTGATATTACACCAAGCACCTTCAGTGATGATTTCAATGATAATATTCTTCGTACGTTACAATGGCATAAAGTTCAATTCCAACAGATAGCGGTCGATACAAAGAATGACTGTCTCAAGAACAGCAAATTTTGATTCATTTAGTACAAAAGGATAATATTTTTGGGTTTCCACTTCAGTTTCTTAAATTTTCTCCATAACCACTATATAATCTTCATAAGATATATTTATGCATATACCGAAGTTTCCAATGTCGATGCATTGTTGCTTCTTTTGACCATCATATTACAATAAAATGATTTTGAACTAACTTTTATACAATTTTTACTCATCAAGATTTAAGGTTATCCTTGTACGATGATAACTAGGTAGGCGTTTCATTGATGATGCTAACTTCTCATTTTTTGTTTAAATTCTGCACTGACACTCGGTCCCTAAGTGTCACCTTCCCTCCTGTAAATTGTAGTAACCTCCTCGTCTCGACTACGCTTCAACTCCGACTCGTACTCCAACTTTGACACTTGGCGGAAAAAATTATTCTTAAAGTCCTTGTAACACAAATAACTATTTCTTCATGAATTAAATGGAATTGTAGCGTTCAACCAAATACCACGCCAAGAGATCACCATCTTAAGAGACTTCCTTTGTTCCTGTGATTCTTTCAAGTAGAGAAACGAAGAATTTGTTTTCTATGATTACGAACAGTCTTGTTCTATATTTTGTTTCAACTTTAACAGTCAATATCAGGGATATTATTTATCTAAAGTTGTATAAAAATTATGCTAACAATTGAACACTAAAATTATTATCATAGGACGTATAATTTTTATCCGCCTCGTGATAAAATTCCTTAAGGGTGGCTTATTTTAATTTTGAGTAATTTATATTTTCACTGCTTTTTATCTCCAAGTTCTATAGTTTTAAAGTTTCTTGGTAGATTTCAAACACCTAATTAAAGATGTATCATGCCTTTAAGTTCTTCAATAATTTTTAGAAATAGGTCTATACGAATTTTCTGATCGTGCCGCCTTTATACATTTTTTGACATGCAATAGCAGTGATTTAATAGAAAAGATTTTTCTCGCTTTCACAATATTGCCCCCCTCCTCTTCCTCTTGTATTCTTAGATAAAAATTACATCATTTCTAGCAATTATGAAATTCTTAGAAAACGTTCCAGAACGCACTGCAAACTTAATAATCTAAAAACATAAATTATAGTAGTGCGAAAAACATCTCGGTGATGTAATACTGTTCAAATTGCTTAAACTAAACGTAATTTTTACGTTTGGTGGTCTTTTAATTCAGCCGACAAAATATTGTTCAAACATTCCATAGTTAAGTGTCACTCGTCCGAAATAATTTCTTTGATCTTTTTTAATACTGAATTCATTAGAGGTCCAACTTGAAACTGACGTCATATTTTTTCATAGTGTTAGGAAAAAAATGTAAGTCTAAAGTTTATCAAACTTTAATTTTGTTTATGTTTATACATTCTATAAATATACATCATCAATGAACTTTGACGAACAGTAACCCCCGAAAACTCTAAGACCAAACGGCTTCTTACTTTGAAACTTTTTGTGACTGATACCTCATTATAAGGTATTAGCATTAGCATATAATTTAATTTCAAGGTTTGGAAAGTTAGTGAACTTTGCTATTAATCGAATAAAAGAACGATTTTTGCACACTGTGCTTACTGTTCTTAAAAAAATTAATGTATTAGTCGAGGGTCTATTCACTTCGGAAATCTCGCAAGTTTTTAAACATCTTCGCAAACCTTGAAATTCTAAGTCGCCTTTTTCCGCGTTTTGAAAATGCTGATAACATTGCTGTAGACAATCGTTTTCAATTGTAAGCTAAACATTTTTTATTTATTTTATAATGTATTGTCCTGCAGCAAGAGTAAAATTTCTTTCTATTGAAAAATCGGTCGATTCCTTTAGTTAATAGGAAGCTTTCTTCTACGTTAATGTTCGTTGCGCATTCTGAATCCTCCTTCTTCATTGCGACTGATCACGTTTCAAAGTGTGAAGTTGTAGAAAACTATTTCACTCTAATAAAGAAAACGGAAAGACAGAAAAACTTACCCCATCGTTATTCTCTAGACCTATTCGTTAATGGTTATCCTGAGACTCCGCGACTTTCAAGCGTCTCTGTCTTGTCTCTTTTTCTTTTCCCCCTTTTCTGAAACTCGCACGTTTTTGTCGTCTGTACAAGCGTCAGTAACTCCTCTTTCTTGTAAAATATTTTTGCCAAATGCCTCGAAAATATATAAGAAACGTGCTGTGATTTATAGTTCCTGTGGTGTGTTTTCCGTAGAGTAGGGTAGCCTGAACGAACAGAACAATCGGGAAAAACTCGGTCATCTTAATGAATACTCAGCAATATAAGTTTTTTCATTTTCATTACAGAAGGTATTATATCGGTGTAAATTTGACCCCCACGCCCTCCCGTACTTGTCAAATGTCCCCGTTTTGAGACCCTCTGAACCCGGAAACAGGTTTTTGCAGATGTGTGTTCGTGTGTGTTGAAAAGTTAAAGCATTTATAAAAAATTGTATACAACTTTTTTCAAGATTGAAAAGTTCTATTTACGGCTGTTTGAAGTACTTCTTCATTCATAATATGTCCACTAAGGGGCTACATGGCCTCATTTTTCTACCATACTTCAGCCTACATCATTTATGATAACTTCCGTCACCTTTTTGTTTCACTTTTTTTTGTACATACCTCTATTTTACCATTTTTTGCATATTCATTAATTCTTCCTCATTCGGTCATCTTGCTACTTTGAACTCCTTTATCCACTCATCCCCCAGTATATCCTCACCTAGAATCCCTACCACATTCTCTTGTCAGCTACCTTTACCTTTAATTCCTTTCCTGCATCTTTCCCATTCATGCTCCCATGTTTCCCAGATGTTTCACAGATTCCACACTTTCTGTCCTTTTTACATTCTCATCACAGAATGTATTAGATTTATGTCAAATTTGACCCGTCCGCCTGTTTTCGTCAAATATCTACGTTTTGAGACCCCTGGATCAGAAAAACAGGTTTCTAAGAATGTTTATGCCTGTCGGTCTGTCTGTCTGTTCGTTCGTGGGTGGTTATTTTATTAGGACTATAACTTTTGAAAAATTTGACAGATTGGACTGTCCTTTGGTACATTAATTAAGATCATGCGAAGAACATCGAGTTTATAAGCCAGCCATTTTGGATAGGAATTCAAAAAGTGAGCACATTTTGAATATTTTTTAGGACAGTTTTTTTTAAGATTCGAAATTTTTCTGCATGGAAATTCATAGTATTCAAAAAGACGAACAATTAATCCTTATCACGTTTTTTGATAAAACAAAAATTTACCATAGTTGTAACATTTACAAATTTCCAAAAAAACATACGAAAATTAATATTTTAATCCAAATAACGCACTACATGACAGCAGAATACAGAAAAAGATACGTTGACAAAAATTATTCGCTTGAAAAAGATCTAGGAATTTGTTTCCCATCACTTTTTGATAGGATGCTTAGTTTTCTTTTAATCGTGAAAAATCTCATTAACATTAAAAAAAAGTCTACTCGATGCGTAGGCGCATTCTCATCACAACTTTCGTCTTTTAAATTCTTTTTCGTTTCGTGTCTGGGTTTTCAAAAAATGTGCTTTTTTATATTTTCAATGCTATTTTCTACAATTAAAACAAAAATCTGACCTATCAAAACATTATTCATGACAAATTCATTTATTTTTACATTCTCATCAGTGAAGGTATTAGATTTGTGTAGAATTTGACCCCTTTCCCGGTTTTTATTAAAAGGTCGTTCGTCCGTAAGTTGGTGTGTGTAGATTTTTGGTTTGTCAGCAGAATAAATTTCAAAGAATTGACAGATTGGATTGGCCTTTGGTATATTTTTTTAGTGTCCTAAAATAAAATCCAAGTTCGTAAGCCAGCCATTTGGGATAAAAATGTACAAATTCAGCGCTTTTTGAATATTTTTAAGATCACATTTTTTTAAGATTCAAAAATTTTCTATAATATTGACTCGGGCAAGGTTGAAAATTGGCGTACATGTAGGAAATGACATTAGAAATGGCACCTGTCATTTATATACTGTATATGCCATTTATATACCTGTCATTTTATTTGTAATACCATAACAATAAAAAGCCGCTTCTGTTTGGATGTCATTTTTACGAAAATTTTTAGAAAAGAAAAGGTACTCCTTAACAGGTATACTAAAAAATTAATAAGAAATTTTTTTTCCAAATAGTAACATTGTTTTGATATTTCTTTAATCGATGTTTTCTCCAAATTTATCAATTTTATCAAAAAATGATTTAATAATGAAAATATGCATATCTGAAAGTGGGCCAACTTTTGTTTATCCGAGACACGTGAGTTTACTGTCAAAATTGAGACCTTTGCCAGGTCGGCCAGGTCGGCAGGTCGGAAATGGGCGCGATAGATAATGATGGTAGTTTGGATCCAACTATCTTTTTGGGTGCCCCAAATTTGCTTTTTGCAAATGAGGATTAAGATGTAGGTGGAGTTTCGATAGATAAGGAAAAAGAAAATCATGAGAGAGTGAGAAATTCTTTAAAGAGGTTATACCTGTGTATTCATTTTCAGGTAAATATCATCGTTAAATATCTAGTTTTTAGTCATTACTTTAGTTTAAAATATGTATATGTTTTACTTTTTTTTCTTCTTTTTGATCATAAATTATAACCTAACACATATGTTTAGTAATGATTTTAATTTTAGTTTCATTTTAATTTTAATTTGATATAAGAGCTTGGTTTAAACTCCCTTAAATAATTTGCAACCTAAGTATAAAGTATTGTAAACCTAAGCATAGAGAAAGATATTTGCTAAGAATTCGCTCGTTAAACAAATATTGATTGTTTTATTTAAAATCAATTAAGGCTGTCGGCCTTAAGCTCTAACCTCAAAATTCAATGAGGTAATTTCACGATGTATATGGGACAGAATACGTCAAGTGTCCCCGCCTAAACCTAAATTTTTTTATTGGCTTGAAACTTGGCTGGAATATAGTCCTAGTGTACGTTCATCAATCCAAAAAATCATAGGTTTATTTATCAACCAGTTATCAATATACAGGGGCCTGAAGTTTTGACTTTTTTTACGCATTTCTTCACCTTCACGTTAGTGTAACTTCTTTTAGGATGATCCGATTTCTTGGTCAAATTTGGATTTTTACGCTCGAAGGTACCACCCCGAATAAAAATGCTTCGACTTGAGATCGATTTAAATTGCCCCCAATCAAGGCATGCTAAAGTCGAAAAATTCGACTTGAGCATGTCTCAGGTTTGAGACGGAGCCAGACTTCAATTTATGTCTTGGAGACAATTTTTTATGCCTTGAACACCTAAATTTATCTCTTCACTCGAATTTTCATGACTTCAACACGTGCGGTTTATAACTTCGAGCGTAATACCTGCCCTACCAAAAAGGGTAATTCTTACAGTCATAAAAGCTAATCTTTGTTAATGTTTAAACAATCTTGTATA
>NC_046657.1:137249306-137252799 GCF_010883055.1 Belonocnema kinseyi | reverse complement strand
ATTTACGAATAGTTATTTGCTTGATAGATACTTGTTTGACGATGATACCGAAAATGTTGTTTGTTTTAACGTATTTCTAACGGCTTAGGAGATCCTTATAGAAAGTTACCATTTTGTCCGATGTCTCGACTCAGTTTTGAAACGCAGCCAGACATCAATGTCTTGGAGACGAACTCAAGTCATAGCCAAGTCGAAATCAAGTCGAAGCGTTTTTACTCGGAACGTTAAACTTCCGCAGTGCTCGGGCAGAATACTGCCAGGCCTTATATCCTCTCAAATTATCTTTAGCTTTTTCAGATGATTATCTGTGCAAAAATATATAAATTACGTTATATATTTCATCTCCAACCTTTTATTTTATTCGGGATGAGCGTTCACTTTTTATTCTACATGATTTTAAAGAGTATTAAAAAATCTATTTTTTGAAATAGATAAAAAATTTTAGGTATGGTTTTTTTCAAAAAATCAATTTTAATTTTAGTTTTCAAAAAAATATATATAAAAATAAAAAAATTTCTCGTTATAATAGTCGTAAATTACATGAAAAGAGCTTTCTAAAAAACTTTAATAAAGGCCAATCGGATCATCCCTAATGAAGTTACACTAACGTGAAGGTAAAGAAACGCTTGAAAAAGTGAAAACTTCAGGAACCCGTATATTGACAACTGGTTGATAAATTAAACTATGGTTTTGTGAATGAATGTAGGTCCACTAGAACTATATTCCAGCCAAGTTTCAACCCAATCCAAAAAAGTTGATGTCAGGTGAGAACACTTGAAGTATTCTGCCCCACTTAAGCGTTTGCATACGCAGGAAAAACCATTTAATTGAATTATTTGAAGAGAAAATTAATTAAACCGTTTTTACCTCTGTATATACAATTCTATTTTTAAAAAGAGTAGCACATGATATTTACAAAATATTTATTGCAATATTTATTAAGTAAGTGGTAAAATTAGGCCTTTAGAAGTATCTTTGGTTGGGTTATTTTGTCATGCAAAAAAACGTCGGTTATTTATATTAAATTATGTCTCAATCAACGTCAACATTTAGTGAAAGGAACGAAAAGTTTGTTACCGTTGAATTAGCCAAGTTTCTGTTTACATAAAAAGCGCTTTGTTAATATAAAACCGATATTTGGTTAAAACCTCTTTTTTGTACCAACTGCATCTTTTTATCAGCGTCGAAAATATGTTGATCTAATATTTTTGAATTAGCAAACATCTATTCTTCCTTCCTTTTTTTACATTGATTAGTTTTTTAGATAAGTAGATTTTGGGAGAAACAACAGAATGTCCATGTGACGTGCAAATTTGGTTCTGCTTGTAGATTTTGAATCACATTTTCGACTCACTCGTCAAACTGTCGCCAATATATGCCTACATTCAGATGTCGAGTTGAATGATTTATTACAAGACGCTAATGATGACGTTGCCATTGGCGTCATTAACGAAATAAATGGTAAAGATGTTGTTCCAGGGGTAAATAAACGAGGCATAATTTCTGCTTTACTTATGGAAGCAAGGAAAAATTCTCAGTAAAACGATTGTGTCAAAAATTAGAATTTTGACACAATAAAGTTCTTCGAAATTAAGAAAAAATGTTATTAAAATGTGCATTCGTGCGCTATTGTACCGTAAAATATTTTTGTGTCAAATTTTTTAGTCAATCGGAGAAGAACTCTTGAAGTTATAGATTTAGAGCTAACCCTCCTCATAGACCGCAGCTGCGCTTCAAAATATAGGAAGTGCCAGAAGATAATGAAAACAAACTATAAAATAATAGAATTTTTATTAGTTTTCACTACACTTTCTACCTTTGTTAAGTGTGCATACTGTAATAAAAAAAGAAGGCGCTGAAATCGTGAAAAAATTAATTTTTCTTCTTCACTTTTTCAATGTTTAAAACTTTGAACGAGTTTTTACCTAAACCACTTTTTAAAAGTCCGTTTCAGCGATTTTATAAAAACTACTGAACCGATAATCTTTTAGGGAGGAAAAACTTATATTTCAACTAAATTTTGCAACTTTTTTGATTTCCGATAAATCTACGTTGAGATATCGCTGGAACTGCAAATCATCTTTTTCAAGAGGCGTATTCAAAAGTGCCCTTCCACTGGCCTATTTCACGATATTTTTCTACAACAAAAATACAAAAAAAAATTAATAAAATTAAAATCTTGAGAGATGATCAGGATAGACGTTTTCGAGTAAGCAATAAATGAACACCATTTTTGGGCAAATAGTTTTTATTATTATATCAATAATAGAACTGTGTAAGTAGATAGATATACGTTTAGTTTTCGCCCTGTTGGCCTTAAAAATTGACTTGCTTACACTTCCATTTTTTAAAGAATTTTCTTACAACTACCTTTTAAGAATTCACATCCATCCACACCTTATATCTAATCCGCTTGCTTTTATAGCCTAACTTTCCTCGCCTCGCACGAATGTCGCTATTTTCTCGCTATGCCTCGCATTGCCAGCCTCTGCCTCCGCGGCTCACACCTAATACTTACCAGGTCAGACAACTCAGCGGCGCCACTAACAAAAAACAAAACGTCATATAATGCATATTTTTGCCATATTGTAGAGTAAAAAAATTAATTTGCTCTATTAGTTTTCGAGAAAATAGAGCGATACTAGCTTGCTGGAAACTCAGCAACGCCCTCTACAAAAATCATTAAAAAATCATTAAATTGAAAAAAATTACTAGGCTAGATTTTTTTGCTATTTTTTTGCTTTACAATGCGTTTAAAATCGTTTTTGTAATGTCGACACTTATTAAAAAAAAACTACATCCTGTAAGGAAGAAAAGTATTTAAGAAAGTATTAAACGACTGACTAGGCTAGATTTTATTGCTATTTTTTTTACTTTTGAATTTGATATTGAAAACCTTTGTAAAATCAACCCTTATCATAAAAAGAAACCACCTGTGCTCCACAAACTTATTTTTAAAAAATTAAGATGAAAAACACTTGTAAACGATGAACACGATATTTTTAAAGCATAACTACGGGGCAAAATTATTGTTCACCCGTAATCGTTACAAAGACAACCCCCGGATTTGTATTCGAATAAAAACCCGAAGATTAAGTCAAAAATTGTATACATTAACTGTTAAGACTTTTGTTCTCCTGATTTTTGTCCTCTCTCATTATTCTCCAATGGCATATCAATCGCTTTCTTAAAATTAACTCTTATATGAAAAAATAATATCCTGTAATGAAAACACGTATTGAAAAAAGTGGATATCTTCATAGATGGAACTTACTTATGAAATAGTAACATGGTGATTTTAAGCCTTTTTCGATGCACCTTTTACTGCCTTTAATTAACCTTCAGCAGGACAATTGCGTATATCAAGTTAGCATCTCTACAAAGGAAATTCGCAAAGGGGGAGGGTCGGTAAGGCCGGTTTTTGGCCTAATTTATTTTTGGACCAAAAAATCTGAAAAAATCATGGTAATATCTTATAAGTATCCCGAGTCGA
>NC_046657.1:137236477-137249206 GCF_010883055.1 Belonocnema kinseyi | reverse complement strand
TATGCCATTTTTTTGTATTACTCACATTGATCCAAAATTGCATGAAGTCATCAGAAAAAACTATTCAGTAATGTTAACCAGTAAGTTTGAAGAAGTTAAAAAATTTTTAAGTTATTATGAAAAAATATTAAGTAAAAAGCACTTTCCTACAAATTAACAGTATTTTTCTGAAGATAAATGATTCCTCACTATTATAATTTATTATCCGACAATAATTGGTTATTGCTCTTGCAATTTTTTAAAACAAATACATGATTCAACCAACTTCTCACGTATAAAGTGTTTGAGTAAGTAAAGTACTTACGGATTAGTAATTAACGCCTGTCGTCAGCCTACATCCTATCAAGTTATAGTTTCCAGAGTCTACCACGTGGAGGTGACAGTGCGATTTTAGACTCCTTTTATCTGCAAGATGATTCGGGGTGCTTAATTTTAGTGAGTCCCCTCGCCTCTCACTTTCTGGGGTGCATAATTTTAGTGAGTCCCCTCGCCTCTCACCTTATGGGGTGCTTGATTTTTGTGAGTCCCCTTGCCTCTCACTACACAACCTCTTTATGCTGTTCGCCTCTTCTTCGTACCAGCTTTCCACTTTCTTGGAGTACTATTCTGCTTTCGATTACGCTTAGGCTTCGGGAAAACCTCACTTTTCTCCTCATAGGAAAATCGTTTCAGATCCAGCTTTCCCTTTGCGTTCGGAGCGAACGAATGATATTTGAGTGTACCTGGTCTCGGCACAGCCTTACTAAATCGATCTGCTAATTTTATTGTCATCGCTGCATGCTCTTCTTTGCTACTGAAAAATACGACAGTTACCTTCAAGTTTTCTCTGCCCCATTCAAATAACTCGTAAGCTGTTAAGATCTGATTCTCAGCTGAACGTTGCAAGCTGGCTCTTACAGCAAGATGCTTCAGCATACTTGAAAACTGTTCCGCGGTATGCTGCCGCATAACGCCCGAGTGCGAGCGCGAGGACTCCCTCTACAACCGGCTGTGTAACTCAATGAATTTCAATTTGTCCATTTTCTTATTAGACATTTTTCATAGTAAAAATTCAAGCTTTCTTTTGAGACTATTTAAAGAAAAATCGTAGATGCCTAAATTGCGAAAAAAGTTAAATAAACAATTGATTTATTGAAAAAATTGTTTAAACAATTTTTTTTGTTATAAGTAATAAAATAGGATGAAAGCGTGTAAAAAGCACTTTCCAAAACCCTCATAAAAATTTTAAATCGCGTAATTGGAAAGGAAGTTACAGGCGTTTGAAAGTACCCCTGCAGGCATTGGGGTTGAAAATTCAACCCCCCCTCACTTGGGGAGGGTTGGTAATCCTGGTCTATAAGTTTGTGGATTAACTACTGTTGGGTAGGCGAACATATTCCCAGAATTTAGAGACAATCGAAAAACATGACTTTTTGAGTTGGGGCAGTTGAGGAATAATGCCCCATCTATGTGGTAGAGAGGAGTTGATTTTAGACGTTAAGGGTAAGAGCCTCCATTGACACTGGAAAATTCTCAAAAAGATTATTTTTTTACAATTTTATATATAAGTGGTAGAGAGGGGTTGATTTTAGACGTTAAGCATTTGACCCCAAAAATCAGAGCGGGTCTTTTCGAGGAACCTAAAAATAAGGCATCTCATTGACAGTGGAAAATTCTCAAAAAGATTATGTTTTTACAATTTCATATCTATGTGGTAGAGAGGTGTTGATTTTAGACGTTAAGGATTTGAGCTAAAAATCTGCAAAATTATTTTCCAAGAGCTCAAATATCAGAGATTGTATTGAAACTGGAAAATTCTCAAACAAAATTATGTTTTTACAATTGCATATCTATATAGTATAGAGAAGTTAATTTTAGACTTAAGGGTAGGAGCCAAAAATCGGAAAGGGTTTTTTCGAGGAGCCCAACAATCATACTCCATTGACACTGGAAAATTCTCAAAAAGGTTATTTTTTTACAATTTCATATCTGCGTGGTAGAGAGAGGTTGATTTTGGACGTTAAGCGTCGAAACAAAAAATCGAAAAGGGTATTTTCGAGGAGTCCAAAGATCAGGGACTCCATTCACTATGAAAAATTCTCAAAAAGATTCTTTTTTTACTACTTTATATCTACGTGGTAACGAGGGATTGATTTTAGACGTTAATGGTTGGTGCAAAAAATCGAAAAGGGTATTTTTGAGGAGCCCAAAAATCATAGACTCCATTGACACTGGAAAATTCCAAAAAAGATATTTTTATACAGTTCCATATCTACGTGGTAGAGAGGGTTTGATTTTAGACGCTAAGGGCGGGAGCCTAAAAATTGGAGTGTGTATTTTCGAGGAGTCCAAAAATCAGCGACTTTATTGACAACGGAAAATTGGTAGAAAGATGATATTTTTACAATTTTATATCTACGTGGTAGAGAGGAGTTGATTTCAGATGTCAAGCGTTAGAGTCCAAAAATCGCAGATGGTATTATTCAGGAGCCCACAATTCAGAGACTTCATGGACACTGGAAAATACTTTAAAAAGATTATTTTTGGGCAAAGTTATGTCTACGTGGTAGAGAGGCGTTGATTTTAGACGATGAGGGTTGGATCCCGAAAATCACAGCCGGTGTTTTCGAGGAGCCCAAAAATCAGAAGCTCCATTGACACTGGAAAATTCTCAAAAAGATTATTTGTTTACAAATTTATATTGACGTGGTAGAGAGGGGTTGATTTTAGACGATAAGGGTTAGAGCCCAAAATCTGAAAGAGTATTGTGGAGCAGCCTAAACATCAGAGACTGTAGTGACACTGTAAAATTCGGAAAAATATTATTTTGAGATAAAGTCATAATTGGCTGTTAAGATGTGGCTATTTTTTAACGTTAAGGTCAGGAGCCCAAAATTCGGTGCTTGTATTTTTAACAAGCCCAAAAATTTAGAGACTCTACATGGGATAAGTTTCAAGTGCTTTGTCGCAGGATTAAGATCTCGGAACCCTTGGTTTTAAAGCATAGGTCTAAAAGTTTCAGGCGTTAGGCCATGCCCCTTTAATATCAGGACCTGACTTCTATGCTTTTAGATCATGGAGTCTGAGACTTAAAATCACGTAAAAATTTTTGCTCTAAAATCACAAGCTTCCGTGAATTAAACTACTGAAATTTCTCTCCGGGTAGTAACGCTGTAAAATTCCGAAAAAAATTATTTCGACTACGTAGATATCATATCTGTGTTGTCATATCTAAGTAATATTTATTCATATCTAATTATATTTATGATTTTTGCGCTCCTTAAAATTACGCACTTTGATTTTTAGGCTCCAACACTTGAGAGAAAACCACATAGATATGATTTTTTCAAAAAATAATCTTTTTAAGACTTTTCCAGTGTAAATTGAGTCTGATTTTTGAGTTCCTCTAAAATATACACTCAGATTTTTGTACTCCAACCCTTAAGGGGGGAAATATGTTTAAGAAGGGGTTTTTAAAATGGTTTTCATGATTTTGTTGACAATCAAGGAATGAATATAATTTATTTATATTCTGGGGGAATTTTATACATATATTTAAGAAGAAATCGTAAATTTTTCAAATATTTTTTCTGAGAAACATGAAAGTTATCGGCTGCTGCCCATTGAACGCCATTATTTGAAGTCGGTATTTCCGTACATTCTGGAGGTTACCGATTTTATCTTAAATCAATAAGGTTTCTAATTTAACTTTGCCACGTATACAGTTTCTATATGAACCTAATTCCACGAAAAAAAACAACAGAATATTCAATTTTAATGGGTGTGTAAACAGGATACATTGATTTTGGGGTATTTTTTTCATACATTTTCTTGCGCTAGAAAAATACTTCGAACAATTTTAGAACTACGAATTTAGGTCCAAATAGACCGTTATTAGATACAAAAAGGGTCTGCTAATTATTAAAATGATTGATCGAAAACTTTTAGAGCTACAGTGTATGGAAGTCACAAAAAAGTCATTTCAAGAAAAATACGTTTAAAAAAACGGTTGAAAACAACAAAGTCGAGACGGTAATGACATTATTTCAATTACTTACTGGCTAATCAGCGATTTCAGCATCATATATTAATTCTTCTCGCAAATTTACTCACATTAAGTCACAAAAGACTAACTGCGTGACCGTGCGACTTTACATACCGTGCGGTACATGTTAGGGGAGACATCCACAGACGACCGTAACACTGAAACGAATTGAAATTTTTCATTGAAACTTTGGGAAAATAATCTTCGATAGTTTTACTAACCATTTATGACATAAAAAAAATCGATTTTTTGAGTCATCTAAACATATTTCCCCCCTTAACTTCTAAAACCAACCTCTCTCTACCACGTGGATATGAAATTGTAAAAGCATCATCTTTTTGGGAATTTTTCAGTTTAAATGAATTCTCTGACTTTTGGGATCCTTGAAAATACCCTCTCCGATTTTTAGCTCTAACCCTTATCGTCTAAAATCAACCCCTCTCTACCGCGTAGGTATAACTTTGTGATAAAATAATCTTTTTGAGAAGTTTCTAGTATCAATAGTGTATCTGGTTTTTGAGCTCTTGAAAAATAAACTTTTCGGTATACGCGATGGTGTTAGCAAAACGGGCTGCGCAAGGATGTTGAGGGGACAGGAATATTGCCGGAGACGCAGTCAGGATTTAGAGAGAGAAGGAGTACTATCGACAATATTTACGTCTGGCAACACGCGGTGGATAAAGAACTAACCAAAAAGGGTGCCAAAGTGTACGCGTTTTTGTGGATCTAAAAAGCGCGTTACCTTCAGTGGATAGGGAGAGGTTGCGGGAGGCAATGGAAGAGAGGGGAGTGAAGAGGGAAATCTCTGAGAAATTTCGGATGGATAGGGGGTTGCGGCACCGGTGCCCGCTTACACTAACGCTATATAGACTATATAGACTATATAGACTAACGCGGATACGGAAAGTAAGTTAGCGGACAGAGCGGTAGGAGGAGTTCGGGTAGGAGCAGTCAGAATATGGTCACTCGCATATGCAGATGACACAGTGCTGCTAGCAAAGAGCGAAGAGGCTTTAAAAGAGATGATGAAAAGGTTGAAAAGATAATTGGAGAAAAATAGGTTAGAGCTAAATGCGGACAAGTCGAAGATTCTGGTGTTCAGCAAAGGAGGTGGGAGAGATAGGGAAGGGGAGGGGAAGTGAAAGGGAAAAGCGGTACAGGAGGTGAAGGAGTTTGTGTACCTGGGCTTCCTGTTCCGAGGGAATGGTGGATTGGATGGTCATGTAAATCAGAGGGTGAGAAGGGCAAATGTGGTGATGAGGCAGGTGTGGGGCTGGGGGAGAGGTTGTTTGCAGATGATTTTGTAAGGAGAATGAAATTGTTTGATTCGCTAGTGATGACTTTCTTATTTTACGGATTGGAGGTGTGGGGTTGGAAGGAAAGTGAGGAGGTGAATAGGATACAGGAGAGGTATGTAAAGTGGACACTGGGGTTGGCAAGGAATACGCCGAACCATATTGTCAGTAGGGAGGTAGGAAGAACGAGTTTAGGGATTATAACAGGAAGTCGAACGTCTAAATATGAGGAGAAATTTTTGGAGAAGGAGGGAAGTAAATTGGTTAGGTAGTGTTGGTGGGAGAAGGAAAACAGACGTAGTGGTGCAAAGATAGAAGTGAAAAGGAAAAGGAATTTTATAACGAATGGATTGTCGGCGGATAAAGTTAGCGGGTTGCACGAGGAGGGAGGGAAGGTGTATGAGTTGGTTCAAAAGCATGGTATGAAATTGTACAAAAATCATCTTTTTGCGAATTTTCTATTGACAATGGAGTCTCTGATTTTTTAAATCCTCAAAAATACGCACTACAATTATTGGGCTAGAACACTTGACATTCAAAACCAACGCCCATTCACCCCCGTAGATAAGAACTTATGAAAAAATCATCTTTTTTAGAATTTTCCAGTGTAAACGGAGTCACTGAACTTTGCTCTTCTCGATAATACCTACTCCGATTTTTGGAACCCAACCTTTAACCTCTAAAATCAACCCCTCTTTACTGCGTAGATATGAAATTGTAAAAAATAATCTTTTTACAAATTTTTCAGTGTCAATGGATTCTGATTTGTGGGTTCTTCGAAAATAACCTTTCAAATTTTTGGCTGTAACCCTTAGCTTTTAAAATCAACACCTCTATACCGCGTAGATATAAATTTCTCAAAAATTAACCTTTTTTGAGTATTTGTACGTGTCAATAGAGTCTTTGATTTCTGGGCGCCTCGAAAATACCCCCTCCGATTTTTAAGCCACAACCCCTAACGTCTAGAATCAAACCCTCTCTACCACGTAGATATAACTTTTTTTTAAAATAATCTTTTCGAAAATATTCCAGTGTGAATGGAGTCGCTGATATTTAGACTTATTGAAAATACCCACTCCGATTTTTGGACTTTAATCTTCAACGTTTAAAATCAACTTCTCTCTACCACGTAGGCATAAAATTGTAAAAATTATCTTTTTGCAAATTTTCCAGTATCATTGGAATTCGGGAGCCAAAAATCTGGTGTTTTTGTTTTTTTTCCGAAGTTGAGTTTTTAAATAGAGGGAGGTTTTATTTTTAGTAGGGATAATTTTTGGAAATTGGTTGTTGTTGCGTTCAAGATCCCAAAAAGGCCCTAAATTTATGATTCAAAGAAATTTGGAAATTTCGTTTGTAGAGGTGCTAGCTTGATAAAGCTAATTGTCGCGTTGGAACTTAATTAAAGGCATTAAAAGTTGCATCGAAAAAGGTAAATTATATTTTTTGAATATACACTCATAGACTGGAAAATAATTTACATTGCGGCGGTTATTTTTATAACGAATAAGGGTGAGAAATAATTGCGCTTAAAAGTACCATGTTACTATTTTATAAGTTAGTTCTAGCTATGTAGATATGGGCTTTTTTTAATACGTGTTTTCATTACAATGTATTGCTTTTTTATATAAGGGTTAATTTTACGAAAGCGATTGATATGACATTGGAGAATAATGAAAGAGCACAAAAATCAAGAGGAAAAAACTCCCAACAGTTAATGTATACATTTTTTGGCTTTATTCTGCAGGTTTGTATTCTAATCCAAATACGGGGATTGTTTTTGTAACGATAAGGGGTAAAAAATCATTTTTCTCCTCAGTAATGCTTTAAAAATACCATTTTCATGTTTTATATGTGTTTTCCATCTTGATAGTTTCCTTTTTTTAGATTCGTTTTTGTAACACAGGGGTTGCTTTTTGAAATAAAGATTAATTTTACCAAAGTGTTTCATATCACATTTGAAAGCAAAAAATATAGCCTAGTCATTTTTTAAATACTTTTTTAAATACATTTTTTTATTACAGCGGGTAGTTTTTGTAAATAAGGGTCGACTTCACAAAAATGATTCATAGCTTATTGTAAAGAAAAAAAAAAAATATTACCTAGTCATTTTGTTTAATTTATTGATTTTGAAATTATTTTTGTAGAGGGCCCCGCTGAGTTGCCGGCAATCTAGCGCCGCTCTATTTTCTCGAAAACTAATAGGACGAAAAAATTTTTTTTTTAGTTAAAAAATAGCACAAAATATGCATTATATGACATTTTGTTTTTCGTTAGTGGCGCCGCTGAGTTGTCTGACCCATACTTACCTACCATTTACAATATGCACAGTTTTCTTACACCTACTTTCTCTCCTATTTAGAATCTTTCCTTCTCCGTTCCTCTTCCTCCTTCCTTCCCTTCTTCTCCGTCTTGCTCAACTAATGATTAATTGTTAGTACTAGGAGTTAATTTTTGGGACTGCGGAATGCTATAATGGGGTTGTGGATATCACCTACCTTGGCGAAAGTATCAAATAGGAAATCCTTATGAAATAATCCTAATCATTCCAGAACCTGTATTCGCGCCAATCCGAGTTAATTTTAATCGATCCGAAAAGGTGTCTACATTCTGTTCGACCCAAATCTGTTAAAAATTAATCCGACTCAATCCGGTTCAATCGAATCAAAATTTTCAATTCGAATAAATCAAGATCAATCCGAAGTCCGATTGATTTTTAATCCGAATGTGCATTTTTAATCCGAATAAATCCGAGTTCGGATTGAATTGATCTCATTCAGATTGAAAATCTTTTTATCTAAATCCGAGTTCGGATTCATTCAGATTGAAAAGTTGGTTTGTATTGATTCGTCTTGGAAGTTCGGATTGTGTTGGATTAATTTTTGAACGATTTAAATCGAACGAAAATGTAGAATTTTTTCGGATTGGTTCGAATTCATTCAAATTGGTTTGGATACAGATTTTGGAATAATTCGGGTGGCTTTCGATTGGTTGGGAAGAAGTTCCTATCCAATATATTCGCCAGGACAGAGATTTGGGGATGTAAATCTCGTAAATATTATCAATTAAAAAAGGTATTGGTTGTTTAACATGTAGAAACATTTTGGCTGTTAAGGTAAAAGTACAAGGTTTTCATTTTTGGAAATGCTGCATATTGTTATGGGTGTGTAGACATAACCTGGAGGATTCCGAATGTTAAGCTTATGAACATTTAAAATTGACAAATGTATGGCATGTTTTACTTGTAGATTGTCCACAACCCGCCAATAATATTCAGTAATCTCAAAATAAACACCTAGTACTTTTAATGAAACAGTTCCAAACTTTTTACATGTAAAACAGGCAATATATTTTTTAATATAAAATATTCACAAGATCTACATTCCATTACATATAAAAACTTTGGAATTGTTTCCACAACCACATAATACTATTTAGCAATCCCAAAATTGTACCCCTAATATTTTTAGAGAAACAAGAATATCAAGCAAATTACCTGATTTTTTAACAAAAAAGTCTTGTTATTCGAAATTAAAAATATTAAGATTTCACAAAATAGAATTAACAGTTACATTTGTAAACAAAAAAGATGCTATTTGAAAGAAGATTAATTTTATATAAGAAAATATGATTTTTCAATCAAATAAATGAATTTTAAACAAATTATTGAATTTTCATGTAAAAAAATACATTTAAAAATCATGCACTGTAAAGAAAGTTATGTTGAGAATCACATTCGACCGTAATTTAACCTTTCGAAGTTTCAGAACTTGACTGTGAATAAAGTATGTACTAAGTTAAAGAGACATCATTACTAATTAAAAGTGTGCTATAATGAAATTGAAATGAACATTTTGATAAAACCTTGACCGTGGGACATTGATAGTAGACGTGTAAAATATCAGACTATTATATTGAAAACTATTTGACCTACATAATACGTCGTGAAGATTTATGTGTGATTGAAATTTACAGAATGTAGAAGTGCTTCATAGAGAGCGAAATTGCATGCAGTATGTTATTGCCACTGATGGAGACGCGTTTTGGACCTGATCGACAAATCGCGGAAAAATCCGAAGTCGCGAGTAGTCGTGCAAACAGCAGAAAGCAGACAGGCAAGCCTTTAGGCTGGTAAACAAACGACTTTTTTCATGGTAGTTTCTGAATGTGAAATTTTATTTCTTATAGGGTTCGATTATTCTACCTCAATCTGTTTAAAGATATTCCTGATTATATCGTTTTCAAGGCGAAAATAAAGAATGTAATTTTTAGAATATAATGTTAATTAATTGTGTATAATGATCTTCTACATTTTCTGTTCCTAATCTGAAATTGTGTAGATAAGAACTTACAAATTGCGTTTAAAAATATATAGGTAATACAAATATTGCTTACAAAATGCAGCCTCGTTATTTTTGCTTTAAAAAATTAGTTCTTTATAAAAATATTCCTATAAGGAGTACAATGAAATATTTAATTATACAAAAAGTCTGTGATTTCACTCAAAAATGTATCTACTGATATTTACAGTCTGCTGTTGCAAACTCTTAAAAAATAACAATATCATCCTGTTGCAGACAATCATGAAACATACAGCTTCTTCTTCGATGCACAATTGATCTTTCCTGGCCTTACGTTCATGAAAGGTTTCGAAGATCTGTTTGCATCCTACTTTATTTTTAGTAAACCCTTTCCGAAGGTGAATTCTGTAACTTTCGACTTTGTGCAGAGATATTCCATAAACATTCATGCCCAATTAGGAAACAAGGCTGTCAATCCTGGACGTTAAGAAGAGTGAGTATACGGTTTGATAAATGCCCTGGATAATATGAAAATTGTGAAAGAGCCACAAGATGAAGTAACTTGAAGTTTTATCATAATACCCACCTTGGCAATGGTCATTTGTTAAGATTGTTATTATTTCTTTAATGGTAATTAATTTACAAATATAAAAAGTATTCTTTCAATTTTCTCCATGGAATATGTTTTCATAAACGATAATAGAACTCTTACTCTTGAATCTTTGATTATAATTTACAATTTGATACAAATTTCAACTAAGTTTTTATAAACTTCGATGTTGCCTTCATCCCAAAATAATTTGCTGAATTGTTGATATATTATAATATATTATATTAATAAAAAATAATTTGTTGTCATCATCGTGATTATTATTTTATTTTTAAATCTTTCATACACGGTGACCCATTTTGATCTCTAATCTTAAATATATTCTGAGATACTTTATCTACGAAGAAATGGTTCCAACAAAGCTTGACATCAATTTTGACCATCAATTTTGACCTTGAGCTCAATTTTCAAGGTGAAATGGAGGTAATGCCCTTTTCTTAAACAAGGATTCCTATATTCGACTCCGGATTTGAAAAGACCGAGAAATTTCACGTCAAAAATGACCTGTGGAAAAATGGTTTTTGTGACCTTGAAAAGGTAAACAATTATGGTAAAATGTGTGCGAAACGACCAGATGCCCTTTTTCTGAATAGTCTTGGGTTTTCGGACTAAACAAACGTTCAAGATGCCACACAAAAGTCGATAAAATGTTAAGGTGTACATCACTGTAACCATTATGACCTTCAGGTCAATTTTAAAGGTCACTTGAAGGTCAAGACGATTTTTCTTAGATTTATCTCTGTGTCCGGGTGAATTTTTTTGTAGAATTCAGGCTGTGGAATGACTATCACAACACCCTCAATATACCCATACAGTAACAATCATTTCGGATAAGATGTAAAGATTGTGACTATATAGTTTAAAAAGTTACAATCTTGACAGCACCAATTCTCTGTGAATAGTTACAAAAAGGAACCTTTGTCCTTACTTTTAGCGTTATCCAGAAATAATGGCATGGACGTTGAAAGTTCTATTTCCTTTGGGGTGCTTTTTGCTCTCGATTGGCTTGAAGATACAGCCACAGACGTCTTTCAAAATCATCCACAGTTTTCAGCAAAGTTTCTCGAGAGATGGCTGCGCAAGCTGCCCGAATCCTTTGCATCAGATCTTCTCTTGTTGTGGGCCGCTGAGCGAAAACTGCATTTTTAAAATAACCCGATAAAAAAATCAGGTGATGTTAGATCTAGTAAGCAGGGGGGGGGGGGGGGGGGCATTCGAATGAACCTCGCCGTCCAATCTATCTCTCATTGAAATTTAAGTTTAAAAAATCACGTATAATGAGTGCCAAACGTGGCGAAGCACCATCTTGTTGAAGCTACATTGTTTGTCTTGTTGCTAAGTCAACCTTCTCGAATGGTCCAGGTAAATGGTCCCTCAACAGCTCATTTGAGAAAAGTACATATCGAAAGAAACTAGGATAATTATGTACCATTGGAAAAGCCCATTGACAAAAATTAATACGTGCTAAAATATAATCGGGCAATGAGACTTGCGTTAAAGTAAGGTAGTAAGCATGACAGTTAAGAGATGTTAAAATTCGTCATACCGTACTTTATACAAAAATTAGCAATACCTCATTTTTTCCAATTTTCAATTATTCAAATTACGAATATGAAATCGGCAGCTTTTAGAATTTTAAAATAATAAATTTTTGCTGCATGAAGATCCGAATAAGATTATTATTTCAATAAACAAAAAAGCTTAACAGGAAATGGTAATGAGGCCGGAAAGAAAAATCAATATCAGGGAAACAAATACCTCACGATGGAGTGTGAAGTTAGTCAACCACTCTAACGAAAAACGAATGCCTGCCACTACACTGCGATCAGTCAGGACGTACATAAATCCTTTTGAGCTGACTTACTTCAACTTTGGTCGTTTTGAATTAATAATTTGTAATTGTTATGTAATTTAATGTAAATTGTAAAAAAAATCATCAATTATTAAAAAACTGCAAGGAATTAAACACACGATATTTAATTTAGAACTTACAAGATTTTATAATAAGCAGTGGATAATGGCTTTTTAATGTTTATCTTATTTTAAGTGACAGGTTAAAAACGTACTACATTTATATTTTGTACCATTTCGAAAATCTATTCGGAAGTAGATTTGTCCTTTCTCCTCCTTTCTCCCGGATCATCTACATATCTGTATCAAGAGTTATTCCTTTGAGACTCATTTTTAAATACTTTGTAATATGCTCAACAAAAATATGGATCGGTTTTTACAAAGATGGACGCCACTTACTATTTTTACATTTATGCGCAATCACACGCCAAGAAATTGAAGCACATGCATAAAATAGAAGGAGCACCGCCGCGAGCTCAGAGCGCACTCTGAGCGAAATATCGGAAACAATTAACAATTTGATCAAAGCTCACAAAGCTCAAACTAACCTACGAGGGTAGATCAATAAGTCCTTAGAATGACCAACAGATGGCGCGCGAATCGCTCCAAATCATCTGTTTTCAGTCAGCACCACTCCCGACTAGATATATG